>NW_019213278.1:48048-171558 GCF_002532875.2 Varroa jacobsoni | reverse complement strand
GTAATATATCTATTTTGTACAAAGGTATTACAATTAGTTTTTCTATTTTGTAGTAAAGTACAATTAGTTTTTCTATTTTGTGTAAAGTAGTATTTCTATTTTGGCGTTTTACGTTGTCATTAGTAGCTATTCTTAGCAGTTCTATAAAAGAAGTTGTTATTATTAACTGTCCTTTATAATCGTCTCTCTCTACCGTAACTTATTATTATTTCCGTATAATATGGTCTTGCCATGGCCGCAAAAGCATTATGCGCATCGTAAATTGGATTAAAGAGCAAATTATAATTGTTGTTTAGATCCAGCCCGTAACTGTCCCATGCGAACCAACGGGGAAGCTTTCACAGTACTTCAAAAAAGCTGCCTTATGATGTATTCTACGTGATAGATTTTTCATATCAATTTCCCGACAGGGCTGTTGTTAATACAATACGACCAAACGCAGCCCCGGAACACGGAACCTGTTGATGCTGTGTCAAGTATTGCACATATATAAAAGATGCATATCTACAGTAAGTTAAGCATATAACTATCTAGAAGAATTTACTACCACCATTAAACGCAATAAAATTTTGACTTAATGGAAAGCACCAACAGGTATCACAGTAACCAGCTTGTGTTTAAATAGATCAGGTACTGCCCCTGACCGTGCTTCAAACAGTTAAACTCAAATGCGCGTACGGCGACTCTCAAACTTAGGTCACTTCACGCGTTCCTGTATTTAGTAAGCAAGCTTTTCATTGCTACACCCTATGAATACTCTATCAGAGTTTAAATCCTAAGGGACGAAGAATAATTTTTATTGGCACAACTACGTGCTATAAGTACAGTCTATTTACTCATTTAAAACGTTGTCTCAAATACGGCGTACCCTCTTACAGTGATCATGTCGTGGCACCCGGCAGTAAAGAAGCAAAAAAGCTTTCGCACTTCAATAGAGGATTTTTAATTTACTAATATCGCCGACTAAGCCTGCAGGAATCAGTTAGCCAAAAAAATTATTAATAATCCGTCAAATTAGAAAAAAAAAATGGTTAATATGCGCAGTATAATGTGACAATATACAGCAGTCGAAAGACGCAGAAACATGCGGCACGCTTGGTGACACGTACCGTTCCAATATATTTTGATGTTGTTATTAATTTCTAACGCTATTCGACGCCTTGACTTATAACTGGTGGCGAGCGCGAATTAATAACATTTGGGGTCATATGCAGTAATCAGGCCAGAGGGTAATACTTACAGTTCTATCTAATACTAAATCTACCTTTCCAGTATTTTCTGGATTCCGAAAACAATTTCGCTTGATTTGAGAGGACACTCTGTCGTCGTCGTCTGCTTTGGCCGATGACACTCTTGGCCTATCAGGCATAGATATAATTTCCTCTATAAAATTCTGCGTGTTTATTACTAGGCCTTGAAGCATACACTGGTTTCAATTCGGTGCCATTAAACTGGATTCCTACATAAAAACAAGCTAAAAATCCCATATGTATCTAATAGATAATGAAAGGATGCTGGAGCGCTTGAACCCAATCAATCATTGGAGAATGCAATTAACACTGAGTAATATCTACCCGCAGCATTTGCTGATACGCTTAATCTTTTCCCCATTGTTATTATATGGCGCCTAATATGCGGCAATTCAGCCTGTTGTCTGCCAGTATTTTCAAGACACTGTTACATGAGGCTAAATGAAAAAAAATTCAAAAACATTATTTTTTTTCCTAAGTAAACTTTTCATGTCAACCTCGATGTGTCTGCTATACGTCGCAAAGTAACTATATGCTAATGACAAAATCAGACTCGTTTAAATTAACCGAGCTCGTCGCTCTTATGTTGTTTTTAGCAAAAATACTTATGAATGTCCGCTCTCCATGAACGTTATTATTAGTAAGTAATTAGCTTGTCTAATAAAAGGTGTCGAATTTGTTTCCGTGGTGGATTCTCTTAAGGTCACTGTTTAAATGCGGCGGCGGCAGCAGACGGATTTGTTGACTAAATCTGGTGATTTTATCTTGTAATACAACATTTTTGTAATAAAATTTAGTAAATAAGCAAAAGTAAGGATTTGCGGGAGGACAGTGATCGACGTGTAATCGAAGCTCACGAGACATTGTACTTCGGTCATTAGCTATCAGATCGGTGCACTTCAAGCAACTTATCTTAAAGTAGAAAGTGTAAATAACTGCAAAAACAATAGTTTCCGTGCTGCACCTTGATCTAAAAACGATTTTTGTTTCGAAGCCCATTTTCTGTGTGGGCCACATGTGAACGAATGCTTCGCAAAAAGAGGAAGTTTAAAGTTGATTGTTGATTACATCAAGGCAGCGGCGGCATCAAGCCTTCGAAGTACTGCGGTAAGCCAATGTATTTTGATTTGAAGAAGATGATTATATAGTAATCGAGCATGAGCGTCATGAGGAATTGATACGCAACGCTTATCTGGACAATTCGGTTAAGGTCCTAGGCATAGCATGCCCTACTTCCATATCAAAATGGTAATGTTTAGATATATTTTTTTAATAATATATATATATATATATATATTTTTTTTTTTTTTAATTTAAATAGTAAATACCGTTTATACAGAATCAATAATTTTACAGATGAGGCAGCTAGGCGCAAGATCCTTAGGCCGTGCATCTTGTTGACGTTTCATGTTCAGCACGAAACGATGTAGCTGCATGAATTCAATATACGTTCTATTTACAAGACCGTAATCGTTCACTTTATTGGAAAATCAGCATCTGTAACATAGACTTGGGATTTCTTTACACTCGTCGCGATTCTCAGTATATCTTTTTGGATATCTTGAACACAAATAAAATAGAAATTAGCATTTTGCGACGTTTGGAAAGTCAACTGCACCCTAACGTTCGTATTTGCGGTCTACTTTCTCTAAACTAGGATAACATAAAAGGAATTACAGGCCGATAAAAAATCTGGCAAATTTCTAATCGGCAGGTTATTTTTACATAACGAACTTGAAATTCATCGAGATATAGCGATCCTTACAAAATTATCGTTATCGAAGGAATTTTTATTAGCTACTTTCATCCAAAAAGTACGCCTGTTGATTCTTGGACCTTCTTGGTCCTTTCTGGTTTCGAACTTTATCGGCCGTGCGCTCGGCCTCTGCTGCTTGAAGTTTCTTTTTTCTCGATTTCTCGTCTCTTCTCTCGGCTTCTCTCGCTAACTCCCGCCATAGTTTATCCTGTAAACAAAGTAGCGAATTAGAATTTGCCTCCTGAAATCGAGTTCCTTATCATTCAATTCGATCGATTCCTTACTATAGACCTTTTATCTCTTCTTTTCTATTTAATTAAAAATCAGTCATACTTTGCTCACCTAGTTGTCAAAGTTTTCATCAATACCTGAACTTCATAAATCCGAAAAGTTTTCACGTTCATATATCAAGCAAGTCTTGGGCTAACCTATAATCCTTGTCAGGTTAGCTCCTTAAGTCGGCTCTACGGTGACTTCATCATAAAATAATCATTTGTCATATAATCTTAAACAACTAACATAAGTTGAACTAACCTAAGTAGCTATTCAGCTGATGCTTGTAAGTTACTGCTCTTCGACATTTTCAGCTTTAAATATTAAGTTTAAACTCAGTTCGTCGAGTACTTCTGATTGGCCGTAGATTACTTAAGGCATCGTGCAAATCTTAGCCACTAGTTTTGCTTACGAAAAAAACACTGAAAAGCTTTTAGTTAAGGTGTTCCCCATCCTACCATTTACAACCTAACGATATATATTGATAGAGGAAGTTCTCGCTAAAAAACAGGCCAGAAAGTCTAAAATAGGGACCGATGTCGAGCTGAAAAAATATTAGGTTATAGGTTGGTTCAAAAAACTCCCCAAGACAAAAGAACTCAGAGGAACAAATTAAAGATTGCAGAATATTTGCGGGACCTGTAGGCCCCAGGATGGTTCCACTGTTTAGCAGGTAACATACCTTAAGTATCTATAATGTTACTTTCCAATGAGTCTGTTTTACCTCTTTCGGGAGTTTAAAGAGACCTCGTGCTAGTTTTGATGGTGCATCTCGTTGAACCTCATCTCGTTGCGTCAAAATGAATTTTGGTACAAGTACGTTGTCAGAAGGACGGCGCTCGAAGTCTAGTGGACTGAACACGGATATGACGCGCTCACTGTCGGGTATTCGAGGCATGCTGAAGCGCTGTGAATATGGAATGACGTTCTTTACGAGTCCGTACGCGTCACGCTCGGTTAGCAGGATCCTGTCTTTAGTTAAGGCGTATTTCTGAGCAAGGCGTTGCAATAATGAACGTTGCACCTGCAGCGCTTTTTTTATCTCACTTAATGACGGGGATGCAGCTCGGCGTTTAAATGCGCGTTGCACATCGAGATTGTCTATCCAGCACCTGATATCCTCAAGCTGACGCCTGAACACTTCAATCTAGAAGGTAAATGACATAATCGGAAATACATTTCAGCCATACAATTAATCAATACACAGAAATAAAGATAGCGATGCGCGATAACCGAAACGCTACATCAGCTTTAATTATTGTACAGATGGAGAAGGTGTAACTATTTCGAACTTATTCCAGTTTTCGCCCACGAGCAAACGCAAGATCGAATTGCCATTGTTCGTTATCATTAGTGGGACAGTTATAATTTCTGAAAGCTAAACTTTCATCGTTCAGAAAGCTCCATCGAAGTGTAGGTTCTCAACAACATATACTCTTTCCTTTGAGAAGATCATCATTATTATAAAAGTCGATGTTTAATTAACGTGAACTGACCTTTTTTTCGAAGTAGATGTGATGAACATAGATTTGCGGGTGCCTACTTAAGTACATGGCAATCTTTATGCCGAACTTGATATCATCATAGAGACATTTACTATTCCGAAGTTCAGTATCGATTTTGACTAGTCCTTGATGCCACTGCACCAGCTTGGCCCTAGGGCGTCGCTTCTAAATGCAGACATGCAACGCGCTGACGTTATGAAGTATTCAACGAGCAACCAATTTACGATAATGTAAACACAATGATACAAACAACATTTTGTGCCTTAATTGATGAAACAGGCCACAGTTCACTGTGTAAACATTAGGCGGATATTAGAGCATATAGTACTTTATTATATCTGTTCTACTTTATACTCTTGACTAGCGAAAACGCATTATCCTAGGTGACGTAATGTCGAACACATTATGTCAAATCTTGTTTGTTTCAATTAGGAAAGGTTTACGATTTATTTACGTAAGTGGCCAAGTTACATTCGGTTTAGTCAAGCTTTTTACAACTGACAAATTAATGATTTATAGTAATTCACATACAAACCGTGACATCAGCGGAAATCTTCTCTAACATCCTGTAAATGCCGGAAATGTCGTTGTTGATATTCCCGATGAGCGTTTTCTGGTCCTGCAACGCCTGATCAAAACCCTGGACTGCTATTCGAATAGCGGGCGGCAACTCTTTCGATAATGCTAATTTCTTATTCGAATCTATTGGTTCGAAAGAGCCTAACGCGTCGCTTGCTGTAAATAGGTTTTTCAGTACATACATTAATAACGCCTTAAACAATTACGTTAATAACTACACAGGACATTCTTTTTATCGTGGAGAGAATACCAACCGCGCCGATGTATTATTTATTGAAAGATTTTTCAATTTTTGCTGAAATTTTATACGCAACAACCGTGTTTGAAAAAGAAATGATAAAGTAACGCCATTTCTATCTTTGTATAATCTTATCTTAGTAATCTAGAAAGACGTATTGAGCATGACAAGAAATTACCTAAGAATTTTCCGCGTGTTTGTGCACGACAAGCTTAAAATGCCTTCGTCCCTAAGTCAGCATAGAATTGTCGTGGTTATGCCTAGGTGCCAACATGTCGAAGTTCTATTGAACGGTAAATTTGCCAACAGCGATCGAATAATTTGCAGCTGAAGAGCTAATCGTAAATGGGTGATAAGCGCTAATCAAAGAAAATATCTTCTGTTTTTCTTTATCAACTTCAGCCATATTTGATGTCACAGTATTAACCACGTAACGCTAGGATCGGATCTGAACGATTTAAGAAACCCGCTTCAGGACTTCGTGTAACTGAAGTAGCCCGCATTACTGACATGTCAGTCATGAAATGACTGGGCACCAAAATGATCCAGTATCGATTGCTTCAAGTCTCAGTGGATATTGCGCAAATGACGCGCGTACCTTTGAAGGGTGCGGAGCGCGTGAAGAAGCCCAGTACTGCGTTGGGCAACGGGCAATTACAGCAAGGGACGCTGTTGAGGTCAACAACATTTCGAATGCGGTCAAAGCCGTTAGATGAAAGTAAAAAACATCTTTGGCACTGTAGCATCGTTATTTTAATTATCAGTGATTTATTATTAACGCACGGAGTGTTTACGTTTACAGCAGCCGAACTTGCTTATGGCTGCAGTACGCTACTGTGAGCACCCCACGAGGGTTTATGCTTGTAAACCCCGATTATTTCTCTCATTTGTATTAGGACCTTTTTAGTGTCCTTTGCAAGAAATTACTCGTTCGTTAGCCTTGAGCTAAATCCCCTCGTGAACGCCCAAATAAATAAATGTTAAAGTTAAACATGTCAGGTTAATATAATTTAGTATATATACGAGAACGAACCCGTAGTGCTCCCTCAAGTGTAAATAAAAAGCTAGATTTGTTACTGATATGATCAATGATAAGGATATAAAAAGCCTTTCATAGGGACGTGCATCTCGCAGATATCAATAGCGCTACTACTGGTACCTTTAAGACTTTCTTGAATACGTCAAGAACTCTCAAAAACCAAGTCGCTCTTCAGCAATATTTATTATATATATTACAAATACTCTAATTTTCTTTAGCTATAGCGTCTACAAATATCCAACGTTTCGTATAAACCAGAAATAATAGGCACAAAAGCAGATCATTGTAAGCAACTAGCAGTAGATGTATAATTAAGTCACTACTATGATAGAATAGCATTCGTCAGACCCAGGTATAATTAATGCAACCGACAGCTTGTTCAAAATGCCTCTTTGAATGTCCGGCCGGAACCATGAGAACGGCGCTTTTCGGACCCTTCTGAGCCTTCTTTTTTTCGCCAGATTACAACCTATACATAGTTCTCTAACCGTATTTGATGGAACCCAGTCTAAGAGAAAATTAGATTTTCGCATGGCTAACGCCACGCACGGCTATTGATAGTAAGTGGAGCTATTCTATGTCGCACTTCGACAAGAGTAACCGTTTAAAGAGTATGGCGTATTTGAATATACAAGCAATTTATCCGCACAACGTTTGTGGTCGCTGGATCAGCCACGTGTCTGGCCAGCCAGAGACTTCCGAACTTCAGTTTCGAAGTTGAGTCGCTCAGAAATGCCACACGTATTGGCACACACAAAAATCTATCGATAGATTCGGTGGGCCGTATCTCGGCGTACATACTACACGCTAAGTTTGTTCAATTGTAAATGCATTTCATTCTAAATAGTATACCAGTGGCTGAACAGGAAACAAGAAGAAGCTTAGGCAATTACCTGTGATATCGTTAAGGTTGTCCGAGTTCACACGGGAACACCTAAAAACGTTAGCTGAAATGACTTTGTGCCTATTGTATAACGTTATACGCCTAGCAACTCGCTATGTTATTTTGTCAATGAAATGATTGTTGATATCGAGCAGCTACTAACTTGATTGATCGCGGCTCTAAGTAGCAAATTGTCTATTGGTTTTTATATAAAAAGCACGTTAAATTATTTTGTGACTCATTACATTTTATTAATTAGAACTAATTCATCGGCCGTAGAGAGTAGATGTTAGAAAACAGGAAATATTAATTTGATATTTTGATACTTGTGAAAAAAATTAAGAAAACTGTAATTATGCATTTGCACATACAAACTGTAAATAAATATAGCCCTAAAGGATTGCGTCAAAAACAAATTTTACTAATGGATTAATTTTGAAAATGTTTATCTGAAATAGACGTTTCTATGCATAATCCATACTTATCTCATTACGGTGCTTGAAAATACTTGTTATTACTGTAAAATCAACGCCTCTAAATGTACAAGGCTTCGCTGGCAAGATATTCCACCAGCATGCTCAGTGTTTCTATCGGATGCAAACTTCACAATCGGGCTGTCGCGCTGAAATCCTTCACATTGCTCTTATCCAAATCAGCCCCGTTCCTAAGCCATAAAAGTAAAGGCATAACTTTCGAGTAGTTCCTCATTGTGAGTCCTGACATACATATTTACTTTTGTATAAGTGAACAATAAATGCAAAGAATCGTATTCGTTAATCCAAGGGGTTTGATCTAGCTTCCTTGAAGTAATCGCTCGCGGTATCCCGTGGCTCGCTGACTAGATCCAATATTTGTCCTCTGTGATTTATGAAGTCTGAGTGCGTTTGCAACATCCCAGAAAAATCCGTAAAGGTATCTTAGCAAAACTGTGGTTCAGTTTGAACAAGGTTAATTAGGGCCTTGTCAATGTTTTTAAATTAATAAGTTTTTCGTCAGTAACACCATCTCTGTTATATGGCTTGGTGCACTACTTGCACGGGCGGAGGGAACATAACCATTTATTGACATACAAATTAGCTTTTGTCAATCGGTCTAAATACCAGTTTATACCTTTTTTCTATGTTTTTTTGTTGTTGTTGTTGTTGTATACACATTGTTCGTATAATGATCGTGAAATCATTAAATTGCCACGCCCATATTTGCTTGTTGGTATATCCTCTGTGGTATATAAAAATATGGAAAAAAATTATAGAAAATATAGAAAAAAAAAAGTTGCTTAAAAAATTCCGTCAGATTGGCGTAATTGAATCGGAAAATCGAAAAAAAACCTATCGGCTTTTTTTTTTTTGTAATTCGAAAGCTCCATAAAGCAAATGTGACTTTGAGTAACGTATCCATGTGACACTTGTTGATAACTATGTCGATTCATTCGCAAGTTTGAATTCGTCTGCTTTTTAGGGCCACGGATTGAGTATTCTGATGAAAAGACTTACGGGGCTTTGTTCCGTCTTCTGAGTTACTATGTCACCATTGAACGTACATACTACAAAAAAAATAGGAGATAGGATACCGGGTTGAATGTCTTCAGTTCTGAAGAGTACGATAGCTATTATTGTGGCTTTAGAGATTGTTTGATACTACATTTATCGACAGGATTCAACTCCGACCTGAGTATGGGCCACCTTTTAGGTATTGGTTCGTAAAACCGAAAAGACATGGTGTACAATAAAGCGCAAGGCAATATGCAATATCACCTAATAAAAAGGTTATCACGATCATTATCTCGGTATAAAATCATTGAGCGTCAGTATCTCACATTAGATATAAGTGTGATGTAAGATAAGAGTGGTTTATCTGGGAAGCCGAGGTCAAAATATGGCTATCTGAACTATCAACAAACTTTTTGCTGTAGATTTCGACATCTATTGCAGTAAGAAAAAAAGTACTAACATTGTATTGCACTATGTTAATTAAAGTTGAACAGTTATTATCTTTACTTCTGAGCTACATAGTTAAACTTATGTGTGCATATAATAGTTTAACTGGTACAACTACAAAGGTATCTGAAATTTGCAATATTCGATCATTCGGCAACTTTGCACACATTGTCTTAAGCGTTTCGAGCTGGCCGTGTGCTGAACGGGCCATTGACATACAAAACGTAACTGCAAGACAATACACTTCTTAATTTAACTTAGCAAGTTCTAATTAAGTGTTGTAGCTAGCTTTCTCTTGCGGACAAACTTGTCAACTCCAGTTGATCAAGCAGATTATGACCGTTTGTACATTGGGAGGACTAAATCATAACGACTTAGCTCGTGTTCTCTAATGAGGTAGTTAGCTACGATCTAACAAGGAAGGAGGTTAACAAAAAGCATCGAGATCAGACGAAAAAAGAAGGCCGAAGCTCTGGCAACGAAATATCTCTAAGAATATACGGTTTTGTTACGTTCATCTAACGTTTTCTGCAAGGGAACGCGTTTCCTTTCAAAAAACGTCCACGCATCTGGATTATCGACAGTATATTTATCAACTACGCTCACTAAATACTTACAACTAAGCTAATATAGAGATGCAGATTGGCATTATTACTTGTGTGCAGTTCTCATGAAATACGACGCACATTAAAGAAGCTTGAAAAGTCAAACAGGTCTGCTTTTTTAAGCGTTAATATACGCGCTAAATGTCTCAACTTGTTTGATCGCAAACAACTTAAGCCTGAAATTAGCAATAAAATCAATTCGGTACATATAGTTCAATGAAAAATTTAATATGTTTATAAGGATGTGATAAAGATGTGAAGAAGTTCACCATGACCCGTCGTCTCTCACGGTAACGGTGGCGGTCTTTGCCGAAAGGTAGCGACCGGGAGACGATCACCAAGGCGGTACCATTTCACAGAGGACTGTTGAAAGAACTAAAGGAAAAGAAGTAGCGATGAACAGGGGGTTGTCGAGATCGATCCGGAGGGATTTCGATTTAAAGGCGGCCGGATAATTTCAACGGACAGCACTTGTAATTTGCGATAGGGAATCGATTTCGGGACACATTTGTCATTGTAGGGTTGGTCGTAGGAGGTGTGGACCCCCCCACACTAAAGGGGATAGCGCCGTTACTGGATAGGTGTTGGCTGGGAGCGGCTGCCGAATTACCACCGTTTTTCAAGTACGGTGGGCTATTACCATTAGGACGACCAGCGGCCTCCCGTACGGATACCGGTCATGGTATAATAATGGGTAAGGTTCGTTTGATCCTTGGGAAATTGTCCGGCCCGTTTGATCATCAGGATACCGAAAAAGTTCGATATTTCGAACAAGCAAAAATGTATTTCCAATTTAACTTTGATTCTAGTCTCTGACTAAATGTTGCTTACCTTATTTGGCAGGGATTTTATACTTTTTACGAAATGGTAGATATTTTACGATATATATCGAATAATTTTTCCAAAACGTTTAGCGAAGTATGTGATATGTCCAATATCTCTATTCGTCTGTCATATCAGTCTAAACGGAGTTATAAGTTACCAACTGAGTTATTTCAGCTGATGTCGACGTCGCTCTGCAGCAGGCAAAAGGCCGCGAACTAGCATGCTGAAAACGCCGCTTGAATAAGTTAATTGGAACTAGCATTGTCAACTGTGAAAGCATCTCATTGTTGACAACGTAATGATCATTTTGCAGTCGAAATTTTAGTTACACACTCGATATTGATGCCTATTCACGACGGTACAATTGATTATGTATTATTAATACGTTTACCTATTTATCAAGTGTGCGTTATTTTTCCCTTGGTATTGGCTCGTTAGCCCAGGAACGATTTCGAGAAACGTTCTCCCCTGCAAATTGTTATAAGGATAATAACAGTCCTTTTTTTTGTTGCGGATTACTAGGACCCAAAAACGGCGTTCACTTCGTGTGCTCTGTCTGTCCTTGCTTTTAGCTGCTGGTCTCGTTAGGTCGACGAAAGTTTCAAAGAACAGAATATCATGTAACGATAACGATTTACCTTAAATCGTTCAATTATATCATAGAACGTAATGACTTTCGTAGAACGTAACCGTAGAAAATAGAGAAAGAAAAACATCTGCGATCTACTAATTAGCCATAGTTTACGATTATGGACGCTGCATAGACGAAGCGTAGCACGCTTATATTTTATAATATACGCTTATACATGAGAGATACATTTTTTGACATACAGGGAAAGCCATACGTAAGATAGATGTGTCAGTGTATTAATACGCATAGTTAGCACGCTAGACCCACTGATTTCACCTATAGATTTGCCCCTGTTATAAGGAAGCAGTTAGCATAACTTAGTTACATCGTTGTTTTGATATTGTCTTAGATAATGCTTATCAGCGACTGGCCTTCAACTTCCGGCCTAAACATGCGTAAATTTTTCGTCCTGACAAGTTTGACAGCTATGCAACGGATTCCCATAGGCCAATTACGGACCTCTAAATTTACTAAATGCTCAAGCACTGTTCTTATATCCTCTATATCTAGATCCAGCAGGGGAACTTCAATGAGTCACTTTAATATCCAGATTATACGTGTCGACGGGTAGCTCATTTCGTTCGTAGTATGGTCTCAACAGAATGTCTACAGAGCTCTACGAAATGACCAAAACAGGCCACAATGATAGGGTTCTAATAAACCAATTCCTATAAAAGTTTATCGCATAGCACGTTGCGAAAGTTAACATAGGCAAGAAAAACGCTTCCCACTTTTCTTCGACCTCCAGTCTCGACGACCTGACAACATTTCTAAAAAGCTTATTAGTCATAAAAAATACTCTGAAGACATGCCCAGGACGATTTGAAAACTTTTCGCGCTCTCATATATGCCGTCGCCAGATAAACAATCCGTCGAACTCAACCCTAAATCTTCTGTAGCTATTTTTTATTGATCTACTATTCGAAAATTTTATCTCTCATTATTAATATGAATTTGTTTTGTGGTGTGACGGAAAAGCACGCTGCCGAGAAGGGTATGTCCGCTAAAAATTCGTTTTCGTTCAAAAAAATACATTGGCTTACTATAGTTGTCCTATTTTAGAGTGCGAGCTGTTCAAAGAAGTCAAGATTTTACTTGCTTAGGAACGTTGTACTCGAGAACTGGTAGTCGACTGGTAACAGCCACTTGGTGTAGATAATAAAAAATGGCTATGATCATTGATTCAATAATTGATCTAAACTTTTGAGGTTATCATAAGTTATATTTTTTATGTTAATCCATCCTTTCACGTGTCTTCAAGATATACATTTGTGACGTAAGAACAAAATTGTCAGTCTGGATAAGCTAGCTAGACTCTGGTAAATTACGTATATAAAAATCAGTTCCTTCTCAGATCTATTCCTGGTCGTCTCTACTCGCTTTATGTGAGAACCTCAACAACGAAAAGGAACTACTGGAGTAATCATCTTAATTGCTAGAACAGGCAACAACGATGAATAATGTACGGTTTTACGGCGGACGGATATAGATAAGAAGATTATCTAATGGTTTCCTGGCACAAATTAGAAATTGTTTTACTCTAGAAATTGCTTGAACCTAATAAACAAATAAATCTTGCCCTACTTTTAAACGTATCTCTATAATCAGCACACCCAGTTAGCCACCATTGTACAATCTTATGGGTGATCACTGCCGTACGATCAAGCTCTCAGCATTGGTTTTATGATAGCCTTTATAGGGTTCCCTATTTCAGACGCAAACAATAATGACATTCGCTGTACCCATGACGGTGCAACTTGTCATGTACGATTTAGTGCGCTCAATGTAATCCGGAACTTAAATTTGCGAACCTTGAGTCTTGTCAAGTAAGTTGTGTCCCAACCAAAATTGAATTGATGAAGGCACAGGTGTTCACGACACGATTTCTCGCGAAGCGTAACGCTCTAGTTCTCAACGATTTTGTAAACATATTTGACGTTTCTGACTTTTTCATTATGCTACAAGCCAGACCTACTCATAAAGGTCTAATGATTACTTACTCAATGTCTGCCAAATAGAAAAAATCTTGCCACCTCGAACAACATCGTCGTAAACAACCTCATGGACGTCATCGATTTTTCGACTAACTGTCCCCAGAAGTAGAAATATCCGATAAAGATCCGAGAGACCCTATCACTGTGCACTATTTCTTGTAAGGCTGAATAGTCATTGAAATCGTCGCTCGCTCGCTCGCTCGCTGCGTTTTTGGATTCGATGGTAATAGGTCTCCCTTAGACTGTAGCCATATTTTATTCGTGATAAGCTATTAGAAATTCATTGTTACTTAGAAAATATTTCTGACGATTTTTCTCGAGCGTCCTGGAGCCCAGTTTGAATAGTCGTCAAGCACGGTCTAATCATCAACTCTTCACGGGTATCGGTAAACCTTTTAGAACATCGTGGCATCTAGACAATAATGTAGTTAAACTGCTGTTTTGTGTTAGGCCAATGGCTTCCGTGAATTCATGGAGAAACATCAGTAATTGAAGATTTCAGTTCGGACGAGAACGCATATTAAGGCTTAACTTGACAGAATATAGGTCTGAAAATATTCAGCAGGACAAGCCGGAAGGAAATAATGTCACAGTATGTTTAAAAGTTCTATCGAGGGCAAAATCATGAAAAAAAGATATATATCTCAAGATCTGAAAGCGGTTCCTGATTGCTCTTTGTTTGGATTATTACTTCGGGTTATTAGTTGTCCACTGATTATGTATTAAATTTGCATATCAGTCCTGCGTTATCGAGGTTAGAAGAGATGAGCGCCATGTTCCCATTCCGCCACTCGACAATAAAAACCTTCCTCGTGATAATGTTATTACGGAGCCTTGCATGACATCCGGCGCAATATGCGAAGCTTAATCAAATATTCGAGAGCATACTAAAATGCTAGTAGTGTTAAATAAGCCAACCTATCGTTTAATGGTTCATCATAAAAAAAGGTCATCTTATTATTATGGAAATCACGAAAATTCGCCCTACAGATATGACGATATACGTTTACTCCGGAAACCATATGAGAAAGACGAGCGTGTCATTCGACTTGGGTCGGTTAATGTCAGCGACAAGATCTTCAATTTTTTCTAATAAGTCGAAAAGAAATTCGTATTTTATGTATGAGAATGTTCCTATCTAAATAAAAAACACTGCTACGCTTCTTTGATGACAATACATGTTAAACCTAACCGTTTAGCCAGCGTTTCACAGCCTAAACGCAAGGTAATCCTGGAAATAATTAGCTATCGGTAGCTCTTGTTGACATTATAGAATAAACAGGTTTAGCATCGATCTTTGCCAATTTCCTTTGCATACGAGACAGTCCGCCAGTTGTGGTGGAGGTACTCGACCCAAAGCTGGGCAAAGCAAGCGCTAAGCCGCCGAAAGGGATAGAAAACTTTTTTTTTTCGATTCATTATTCTTCAAGTCGCATGGAAAGCATGGTTTCATAGAGTAACCACTTCGGATCATTCGAGTAATTTTAATACATTTTTGTTTGTTTTTTTTAATACATTTACATTTTTTTACATAAGGGAACGTTGTCAGGAAATCGCAAGGCAAATATGTAAGAAGTCCTCTTGTGTAAACGTTGTTAAAAAGCTAGTGGCTCGCTCTAATATTGATCACACTTACGTAGAGCATGATTGCTAGCTATATGTTCTTTTTTGTTTTACGTTTGCTTAGAGCTAGACTCCAACGTAAGGTATAAGGACAGATGGCAATTTTCTAGGACAGTTAAAAACCGTTCCATCATCAAGACGGCAACTCTATTTACTATCCAAAGGAATGTGTTATCTATATATGTCTATTTGATAACACTACTGAGGCAGGCAGAGACGATCGTACACAGGAGAATTAATTTTTTTGCACAGCTCTAGATACAGATTTCACAAGACAATAAACAATAAAAGGAAGCATGAAGGAAAAAAAAGTCACTAAATATTTTAAAAGCATTTTGAAAAAAAATCGCTCAAATCATTCAGTCTAAATTACCTGCTAACTTCTAGTCAGTATACGAACAAATACTAAGTTTATTTGAGTAACGGCACAATGTATACTCATTGCTATCTTCCAATGTACCAACGTGTTACGTTACAACGAGCAAATAGGGTCGGGTACGAGATCAGCTTCGTTGACCCAAAATACAAGTTTCCTCCCGCCCGTCGCGCCGGTGTACGTACGATCTGGGCTTTGAATAACACTGACGTGGGACCAGAATCGTACAATATACATTTGTTTTTTGATCAAAGCCTAATATATGCGTATGTATGTTGCTTGCTCCTCGACCACATCCATATAGCTCCGCCGTGTACTATAATTGAGATAAACGGGCAGCTTCCTTCTTTAGATTTCGCAAGCGGATTGGTAGCCGGAAATTGCACATTTGATTGAACTACCCGAGGGCTAATAGAACGTTACCGAGGGTCTTATTTGTAGTAAAGGTATGAGTAGAATATATGTTAATTCCTATCGCTGCCTATTTCATTGCTATTCATCAAAGGAGCCGAGGACCCAAAAACGTTTGGACGTTTTACCTTCTTTTTATGAACCAGCAACGAAGTTTGTTATGCTGAATAATAGAGTATCTTTCTTTCCGTTTTTCCCTAAGGGAGTAAGAACGCTCCTCTTAAACACAACAATTTTTGGTTCTATTTAAACGTAGTATACATTGCAGTACGCGTCGACGACAATGTTCTGCTGAGAGAGACCTTATGTATTAGGGGTTCTACTCCTATTCAATACACTTATCTATGAAGCCTAGGAAGACTTATCATCTAAGTGCCCGAAAAAGAACCCTTGCACATACAACCATCCTTCCCACGTTCGTTTAGGAAGCACCCGGATTCGTTGTCTGCCTATCCAAACCGCGAACGACCATTCTTAATATTGCTTCTCTCCGTTGTTTCAGCGTCGGGTCGTTAGAAAACGCTTCCATCAAACATTACCTCACTGGTCTCGAAACACGCGCCCAGAGGCAATCGAGCGTATACATAACTATGCCACCAACTTACCAGCAGACGACTTGTAGCCTGTATCCCGCTGGGCAAAATGCTGCCTGGGCACCTCAGCGACTCGATACGCCGACACCTCAACAGACTCCCCCTGTCATTGCCCGCAGTCTTCAGTGAGTCATCGCTTTGCCCCTCATTTATGATGGAATTAAAACAAAGCCTACCCTGCCCTCCCTCAACACGTGCGTACCCCTTCCGTTTTTTATCTGTTACCGACTTGTGCTTATCTTCGATCAGGCACAGTGCTTTACACGTAGAACAGTTGATTATGAATGAAGAGTTGCTTTTGATACCGTTTGCACCGTTATAATGAAAGAAGCTCAACTATGTTAAGACAATTATCTACAATAGGTATTATAACTGAATTTGTCTTGTTTACATCGGTTAACCAGTTTCAATTTGTATCTTTTGAAGATTCAAATTATTAATTTCATCGTTTGATAATATTATAATCATTAATACGTATGAGCTTTTTCGAGCACAGTGACCGTAGCTATTTCATCCACAACGAGCATTTCAGCCTGGCTCGAACATCCTTCCGTCGTTTTCTTGCAAATACCTGGATCTTTGATATGGATCTTTTTAGATACATTCCATTTTATATCGTTGTTTGCCCCATATTCATCTTCTGCCCGACGCCTCTGCAGGTATACCCTTATCTACCTCCAGCTTCAGGCTGTTTGTGGGATATCTATAACCTAGAGGTGGATAATGAAGGGTGTGGAGCACTAATTACATCGTACAAGCGAAGAAAGGGTGAGAGGGGGTCACTCGCCTAACAAATAAAGAGTTCAAGGCTTTTTTACCCCTTCGTTTCGCTGGAGTCTATAAAAGAAAGGCCAACATTGAGAATATCTCAAAACAGGCTTCTCCTACGGAGTACCAACAGGCCGGCTGATAAATTCTACCTGGTAACAATGACACTTGCAGATTTAGCAGACACTGTTTTAGAGTAATCTTTGAAACTGTATCGTAGAACGCTACATGAGGAGTTGTGGTTCAGAATTCAAAAACTTCATATCTACCTTGAGTAAGTAAACTGCAGTGGCAACGTTCTCGTCGACCCAATCTTTGCCCACAACAAAGCCTTTCCGTACGATCTTCATGCACACAGGCGCGTTTATTTCTGAGAAAGTGTATCAGAATGATTGCATTTAATTTGATCTTCCTTTTTATTATACCATACGAACAGAACGATGATTCCTTCTGTTAGAGTAGATGGTGACTCATCTCCTATCCTAGTAGAACTATTTTATCAAAGCCTAGACTGATGTTCAGGTCGACTTCAAAACTACGGTTCTTAAGAATTACTATTCAAATTGGTTCAATATAGAATGTCGTTTTATGTTTGCTTGTAATGCTCCAAATCAATTCAGTCAACGAAGTTTATATGTTGACGGTTAAGCCAGTTCTAGATTATTCAGGTCCACCCAATATTTTACTAAGCGGTCAGCGAATATAATGTATTAAAAACCGTCCCACTTAGCGAAGTTACAGTTAGTGCGTTTTTTTGCTGTTTCAGAAATATCTGCCCCATTATAAAGTCAAGCATCGGTGATTTAGCAAGATTAGGTTTCTGGCAAGCTAGAAATACCACCCACGCGGGAACTTTGTTGCGAGCAAATCGCGAAAAATGCACCGTAGCTATAATCTGATACGAGCGTCTGTTTAGATTGCTGGACACATGCCAGAGGGAGGAAGATGTAGGACCCAGGCTGAAATGGGCCTAAATGTTGTCCTGTACATGATCTGGCGAAGATCTGCTGTACACAACGAGTAGAGAGAATGCTCCCGTGATGCGACCATGAGGTGCCTCATGGACAACTTCAGGCCAATTACAGTGCCATCTTTACAATCAACAAAATGTTTGATAGCAAACCAGATCATAAGGCGATGTATATACTATTTAGTATCATTTACTACAACGAAGAATAGACTCGATAAACTCAGTGGTGTCAGAGCTGGTGCTAGGGTGACGTGGAAGGATGCCAGATGATTTCGAAGAGGATACCAAAATGTTTATTCACGCACAAAAATGTCTATTATGGTTAGGTACACAAGACATTTTCCTCTTTACGATATACATCATGCTGAATTATGTCGAACTATCCAAGTATAATAATATTAATTATCATTCTTTTAATGCTCACGAGCGTATTACCCGTATACCCAGTATACTATTTAGGCCTAATTAGAACAGATATAAATTGTCTTTAGGTAACATTCAGGCGTGATCTTTGGTAATAGGGACCGTCCTTATGGTTTTTTCCTAAGGCATTTTTGAGACAGCTGATTGAACGCAATAAGCAGTCTGTTTTGGACTGCAAAATGTCCATTCTTTCCACACTAAGTTTAGAATATCGTCAACGTGTCACGTCGCTGTTTTATTAATAGTGAAAACTTTTTAATCTTTGTCGTTTGTGTCGATTCAGACATCTCCCTTCAAGCCCACTGTTCGAAAAGTCACGATTCAGATGCTAAGTGTGCAATTCCTTATATATGAATCACGTTCTATTGATATCACGCTTTTGACTGAACGGATCGCTCCCTGCTTTGTCTCTTATCTCGTTACTTGAGAAAACAAACATTTATCTAAAGGACTACCTATTTTGTTGACGGTCCAGGTTGGCTTGATGCAGCCAATTGCTTGCTAAAAATACTGAAGTATCTACACACTGACGTTCCGCTAAAAGCTAGAGCCCATAGATTTCTTCTCAACCATATGACCCTCTTCCAAGGTATTTGACTGCTTTGCCGAGCGGCAAGTTCGGGAAGCTACCGAGACGCGAGCGAAAACTAGCCCAAATCCTGGCGACTGGTAATAGCTACGAGCTTTTCCACTTTTCTTGCCTAAAGAGCTCTCGTTGGGGACTGTATAGGGATGGAGTGGGGAGCAGTAGCGGGGAAGGTGCGAGGCTCTAAGGAGCAGGAGGCGAATGAAACGTTAGCATCGTCCGTTACGCCAGAGCAGTTGTCTGTGGACCGGGGACAGGGGTCATCTAATTCATCCTACTTTGCTGCTTCTTTGTACCAGGCAAAGCAACAATTGCAGCAGTCACATCACTAGTAGCAGTGGCGGTAGCAGCGGTAATAATAGAAGCAGCTGGAGTAGAGAAGTTTACTTACTTCTACCCTGTTGACGTTGGAGCTGAATCGGCCGTCCGATACACCCATCTCCTCTGTTCAGTTCTCGTTGCTGGCCGCTGACAGAAGCCGAAAAGAAACATCGTTGAGTTTGTTTTTTGCGCATCGCGTCTCGAGCTCGTTTACTCCTCCCAACAGGCTGTGACTCCGCTATCTCTCGAAACAGTATTGTCTAAAGGCTAGTACAAGGCGCCAGTTAGCCTTGGCGGCCAGAGAACGTCAAAGGCGTCATACAACATTAACGACAAGGACATACATCTGTGCGTGTCTATGTATGAACGCTGATGGGGGCCTATACTTCAAATTACCTAATGCCAGTTTTCGGTGACGAGAATAAAAATCGAACAGATCATATATACATTCACCTTTCGATCATTATGAATTATTTCAATAAATTTTGACAGCAAACTTAGCTTTAGTCGCAAGAGTGTACTTAAACCATTGTAATATGAAACACATAACGAGTGTTAACTTAAGAACTAATTCATCTATGAATCTCCAACAACATTATCATTTCATTTGTATTTAGCTGCAAGTAAAATGTTAAAAAGTGATTTCTCTTTTTCCCCGTGGGGCGGGGGGTACCGGGCTTTGTTTAAGAACCCTAAACTTAATTGCACCCCTGTCGCTATTTATTCACTGTAAGGAAGCCGCCAGCTTTGTTAGAGATCGCACGGATGCTTTTTGTTTAAGAAGTACGTATCACAGCTACACAACTACTGATACGGCATCAGCTAGGCGATGTGGATAAGCGGCTGAATCGAGCAATATTTATAGAGCGCCGTCCTTTAAGTAGATGGCTTTTAGACGAGCCTCAATCAGTCTTGCGTCAAATAATAGGTGCTAAAATGGCCAGATCAGATTCACCCCTAGGACCCGCTTAGATACATGGGCTGACTCAGGTCGATGAGACTTCGGCAAGATAAGGCGGCAGACGTTATAGATTAACCGTTTAATATTAATCTAGTAGATAAAGTTAGGTACAAGGCTAACAGAACCTTAGCGTTAACTTTAATGATACATAGATAACGTGGTATCTTGCCTGTAGTAATATATAGTAAACGGCATGCATTTAAAAACATGCACAATGAAGTCGGACAACTGAAAATCCAGCTGATCAAAATGATGAACATCCGAAAACTTGTTTTTCATCAAGATACACTCTATTTTAATAAAGCCATTGAAAGGAACGCGATGGGGGAACTACGGAACACTGAACCCTGTTTGGGGGGTTTGATGGTTCGTAAGAAAAAATAACATACATTACGTGCTGACGCATACGCATTAACGATTGCAGCATACGTTAATATTGAATAAAAATGAAGGGACAAAGATTGTTCGATTAAGCTTTTCTTGGCAAGAAAAAAACATCTCAAACGTGCGCCGAAAGCGCAGCAGCGTTTCTATTACTCAGACAATTATCTATAAAAGTTAAATAAGCCGTTCTTTAATCAGAGCAAATAAAAGCTGTAAATTGTATTTTCACCAAAACTTGCTTGGTTTTGCTTATAATATACTACTGTGTGTTTGTTCCATTTTTCGTTCTATAATTATCGTGTTTAGATATAGACGTTCATTTCGGGATCCCAGTGAATTCCTATCGTGGTCTTTCGCATGTTTTTTCGTATATCTTAATTCTGCTTAAATTAGCTTTTTGCGAATGATCAGTAAGTTTCCTGGGGGGTATATGGAAGTTATATGCTGTTGCTAGGCTAGACAACTCCATCTAAGGAGCAATGCGCAGCTCTTTGAATCACCGCACTTAACTAACAACAATACTGGATAGCTCTATTAATTTACTTCAACTAATGATAATGCCGTATTGATGCGTTGAATAATGCCGTATTTTATTATACAAAGGAAACTGATTTTTCAATTATCAGGAGAACGTAATCACCAAAAGTAACAATTGACGAGAGACAGAAAAGACCGAGCGAAATCAGAAAGTTTGCCTTATTCTCGCATTTGAGGATTTCCATGAGGTATTCCATATGCTAAATCGAATTCTGAATTTAAATCTTCCGTAAAATTCTGAGATGAAATTTTTGGTCCTGTGAAGTTTCAAACGCTGTAAATACAAATATTTGGTTTCGAAAAGTAGTTGCCGATTATTGCTCTCAATACTCTTTTTTTTTTCTAAGTTTTCTATTTTCTTTTCAAACAAAAACAGAGGTAACGTTTTCGGGTGTTTTTTTTCATGCCCGCGACAGACAATTGCTACGAGGAAAGTACCGAAACTTTTTTCAGATTGTATCCAAATCATTTCCGAGCAAACAAATGAGGTATAGCAATCATGTGAAACATCTCAAGTGTTTTTCACATTAGTAGGCACTGCACCATCGGGAGCCTTACGAGGCAAACGCCTTAATCACGTTTACATGATATATCGATACTACGAGTGCCTAGACAAAATGCGAGTGGAATGTAAAATATAACATGGCGTATGTTCGAAAAATTCATTTTAACCTCATTAAACAATGTGTATACCTGATTAGTACAGCCTGCACTTCAGCGGTAGTCGTTCTGACCGATGAGGCCTCGATGCCAGCATCAAACAATGTTATGGCAGCAACCGTTGTAGTCCGCAGCTAATAGATGACGTATCATAACTACTCTATCCCGTAAGATATCGAATGAACTTCATATATGAAGGGAAACAGAATCTAGTCGGGCCGAAGTCTTCCAATTGATAACTTATTTATCGGCAAGGTGAAGAGTAAATTTGATGCTATGCCTTCGACGATGTCGAGTAGTAAATTATGTGGAAATGAAGGACAAGTTCATGAATAACACCGAAGTTGCAAATGTTACTCGTTAGGAAAGTAAGATGGAATCTAAATATAACACAATAGCTACATCAACCACTGACACCGTCAAAGTCTGCTCATAATAAAACCTGTGCGTTATATTACGATAGATAATTTACTTTTTTTTTTTTTTTTTTTGTTAATAGCAGGTGATGATGTGTTGCTTATTGGGATGTGGACGGGTATAATACGAACAGAGGATCACCAGGTCTGTTTGTTAGTATTGTCCTAAGCGTCGGATAAGTAATTGTTCTCCACTAAATACTGCTTCTTTTTGCTATCGAATTTTCTGTATTCCGTCGTACGGGGCTGCTTTATAGCGAAGCTGTTGGGCTAACGATGCACGAACGAGGCAAGGGGAAGAACTAAGACTTTTTGACTATATTATCAGTAATTGAAATGTTCAAGTCGTACGTATGCATATTTCGTTTGTTTTTTTTTTTTTTTTCTCATTTTTGTAACACTGTGTCATCAACCTAATTGGCAAATAAGTCCTGCAGAGAAAACAATATTTCACATTGACTGTAAAGCTACATTAATTGTTGGCACAATTTCGAAACAGCTGATACGGAACATAAATGCTATTGCGAAAAGCTAATTAAATTCGTTTGAAATGTCAACAATTTCTTCTTTGGTACGAACTAACGATAAGAGTAAGCTTGACAATCCATACAAAAATCTTATAATTCATATATTGCAGTAACTTTACACGAAATACGAAACTTACCAGAAACCCCGAAATTCATGCAGCAAGCACGCGGCTCTACGCTAAGTATAACTACAACAGCCTTCATTTAGTAACCTGTGTTTCGACAGGGTAGAGATGAGATCATTCAGATTCGAAATTTGCTAGCCTTCCAAGATTTTCCTGTAAATAAAAAAAAAATAAATAAAAAAAGTAAATGCATCGCTAAACCTATGATCTCTGTAGCGACGGCAGTTTTTAAAAGGGGAAATTTCAATATTACCTTATAACGATGTAACGTAATTTCGATACTAAAAATGCTAATTGGCGCATTTTAAAAACGGGGAAAAAGTGCGCCACCCTAATTGTGCTGTTTAGGTAAAAATAATGCCATCTACATCTGAATAGAAAAATATTATCCTTCGTAGCGTGATTCGACGCGATGGAATCGCGCTATAGACGTTTCTTTAGGACTGAAGTTTACTTAATTTCGGCCGTACAGAATCGAATCTCTTAGAGAAATTTCGCTTTCCGCCTCTAAAGTTAAAGGTCTCGTTCAATTAAAAAAAAATATATAAATGAAAATAGCCGATGAATTACTAGGATAATAAGATTATTACCATTGTCAGAGGTTGAGTATTTACCAGGTGCCAGTGTGTATCGCTCTGTGGGTATCTATGAGCATACGTCTGTGTTCGTATCTGTACGATCAGATGTAGATGTCTAAGTACCGAGTGAATGAGAAATGATAATACATGTTGCGCAGCCTTGTATCGTTTTTTCTCACATGCTGTTTCGTCTCCATAGTTTTCCAGGCCGGCTTTCCCATAGTGCACAGTACGCGGGCCGTCCCTATGTTTCAACACATAGGGGAATTTAGTATGTTTAATACTCTCATCCCGGAAAGAGCCCCTACGAGCCGTCTTGATAGAAGTTGCATTCCGCTATCTTGCTTATACAAATAACACTCGGAGTGTACGTGCAATAGAAAAAGAACGAATCGGCAGTTGAAGGAACGCGCTTAGGGTGCCGACCGCACAGGTCCGTGCGTCACATTTAGCTCACAGCAACTGCTGCCGCTGTCATCTGTAGTCGTAGCTACAATCAATATTGTAGTTTTTACTGTGGAGCTATGAGGGTACCGTCCTTGGTGGGAGGAGCATTCATTATCTTCTAGTATTGTCTCGTATTGGGCTGCGCCACAACCACCACTCTTCCCCCATGGGGCAAAACTGTCATTGCCGTAAGCCATTTTTGCCTTGGCGACCGGGAAAACTGTTGTACATATTATACAGAAAAAAAAAAAAAAAAAACAGGGAAACAGGCGGATACACCGCTATTAAGCAGGTGAATATATCAGGTCGTCTGGAAACCGGCTGTCTGCCACAACTATGGCGGAGTTGAGATGCGGAAAGATTGCGTACAGGGTATACGTGCTTTATTGTGCAAACTACCGCCATCCTGTCACATGTATATCGGACTGGTAAACTTCATATTTGTGTATATAGAATATAGAAACTGAGCTCTTCTAGAAGCGTCATTTGTTGTTCCTGCCTCGATCTGAGCAGGCCATAGTTTAGCCAAATCTCCAATATAACAAGGCCAATTATGCGAGTCAGGTCTTCGAGGAGGAAATAGCTAAGATAATCTTTTCACCACCAACTGATGTTCATATGTCCTATACATGCTGTAACAGCACGTCTTAGTGTAACCAATGTTTTTGATTACTGTATAATTTTTTACATAATATGTATAACATTTAATATTAACATTTTACATAACATATAATATTATACATGAGCTGTTCATTGGAAACCTTCTAGTCTCTAGTTGTTTGTTCCCGTTCTAAAAGTCAGCGTTCCCATCGGCTAGGACAGCTGAACATAAAAATTGGAAACTAAGTTCAATTCAAACTGAGTACTTGCCTAAACTTCGCATTTAACTTGCTTCATGATTGTTTAGCTACATCAAACTCAAACTCAGAGTTTACTTTAACTTCCATTGCTCTACGGCGACCCGCGACATTGTTTAGCACCGTACAGATAATTCTCAACGTAGTTCTTTTTGGATTGATTGTATCACTTTCAATTATAAGAATGGCCATTGAACATCGAACGTTCAACGTCGGAATTGCGACACACATGCTTCATGATATGAATTAGTCGACAATGCTTCTAAAGTTGAACAACTTTAATCGTTACATTAGTAAGTTCAACATGTGAGAAATGTTTGCCACATTATTTTGCTATAATCGATTTACAAAAAAAATGATGATATAGAATACATGTGTAATTTTTTCGAAATAATTCTGTTCGCTATTACGTTAATTGGTTTTAAGTATGAACTCATAGTGTTTTAAAGCACGTTTTCTTTAACAACAACTGATTTAAACATAGAGAAGCTAGCCAACTGAAATCTAAAATGAAACAGTTGTATACAACAGTACGCTTATGCCTCTAGTTGATAAGTGAATCGCTTGCTATTCTGTTCTTGTATGTGCTCTTCGGAGAAAAGGTACAAATTGGCCATTATGTACTGTTAGATACTAGGTCAGGCCATTGGTGATCTTTGTCGATGCTAAACCTCTTATTGATACGCCCGATAGCTTGGGCCAACATCCTTTTTCACCGCATACGTATATTATTAAAAGCTCTTTTGAATTTTCGTTAAAAAATCATTAACATTACTTCGAGGAGTACAGCGTCACGTGGAAAATTCTCTCGCTGCTCTCGAATGTTGTATCTACCCTACCGTTTTTAGTGCGTTAGACATCTACCTTAAACAGGGCCGATTTCATCTTCTGGAAGATAAAACAATAACCAGCATCGAGATTTTTCTCTGCACGTTCCTGTTGCCCTTCATCTAACGTACTATTACTGTGTGGAAGAGGTCTTGACTCTTAAGGCAAGCACCGTATTTTCGATGTTCGATATTAAAAATCAGCTTAAATAAATATGCGTAAAGAAATCGCTCTGGATTGAGCAGCTTGAACGGGTTAATAGGACATAGATGCGGTCCAAAGCGCTGATGCAACATCAACAATGAACACAAGGCAAACATGTTATTATTGACATCTTGCTATCACTCAATGTTCAGTTTCGTATACATTCATTGGTGTTTATAAAAAGGACTTTCGGATAAAGATCGATAGCTTAGTGAACCAATTTTAAGGGTGCATAATCGTTCCCACGACCGCTAAGCATGACTCCAGTAACAGGCAAATCGTCACCTAGCTAAACCTAAAAGCCTGAAACGATTATAGCCGTTCAAGTTTTGATCTGAGTTAGCCCTACTTCTAGTAAATTTCTAGCGTAAGCCGACATAGTTATTTTCCTTAATTGGGTGAAACTAATTGAAAAAAAAAAACAAATTAACGCTATACGTTTCTCAACAAAGCTATCTATCCAAACGTCAGCGGAGTTACTTGCTACCCGAAGCCGAACGTGTTCCTACAAGAAATCGGTGATGAATCGGTGAAAAAAAATTATGTGTATGTTTGTATTTGCTGTTAATAGTTTTCCTTGAAAGTTGAATCGTCGAGATAGAAAAGCCCACGTAGTGTTTCAGCCGAGGTGAATATGCCTGGGTCGCATTTTATGAATTTTTGTGAAGTAAGCATCATTGGATTGCAGTAATTTTGCGGCAACTTGCACATATAAAAAGGTTCAAATCACATGTTGAAACATCACATTATTTTCGTTACTTCCAGCTTGTTTGAAGCGTTGGAATAGATACTTTTACGGACACATATATATACACACATATGTGAATACATGCGTGTAATGGGCATATTTCGATAAGCACAAACCGATACCCATTTACGCTCAATTGCGCACGACCTATGTATCTTCCCAAACCAGTAACAGCGTTAGCGTCTATTCATTTCAAATCTGTCTTTGGCAAGTACGGTGTTATCTTAGTTTTTCTTAGCAAGCGTATATGCCAATGACTTGGTAGGGTACTTACCGTTCGAGCCCTCGGTCAACGGACTTGTCTATGTTGGACACAATCTTGTTACTATTCCACTGTATTAGAAACGTCCCGACCATTTATTAGTGTCCAGCGCGTGGCAATGCGTACACCCGCCTGATGAGCACCGAGTAATCAAGATGCAGCTTGTCGTCTATATACATATATACGTCTATACAATGAACGAGAAGGGTCTACCTAGGCCCAGCCGTTTCGTTTGTACCATGTGCGGCCCATCATCGTTGTGCATACATTTTCAACGCCTATCAGAAGCCGTAACAGGTTTCCGCTAGGAACCGCCACTTATATCTGTCCAAACCTATAGGAAGTCCCATGCATCATAAGGGTCCGCGAAGCTGCTGAGAACCGCTAACTCTTCTTCTCTGCGAGTGAAGCAATATTATTCGTCATAAAGCTCACATATTGCTATCGCTGCTGCCCCCACTATTACCACCAGTTACTTCTTCACTGCCCGGAGTAGCTTGGCGGAGGCTATTAGATCTAGAGATAATGTTATACCTTCACAAAATGAGAAAAATTCAATGTTTGACTTTATCGCTTCAAGTTTAACAGCAATGAGATAGTTCATTACGGACGTTCCACTTCCAGAACCGACTATTTTTTGGCCCTTTTTGGCATTTCTCTTCGATTTCTATTAGGACCGAAGTTAGGGCGTAAGTTGATTAAGCGTGTGAAATAACATCCAGCTATTGCTTACGTGCTCATTATATTATCTGTCATTAGAATGATTCTAGAATACCGTCACTATATCAACTTGATCCGACCACGCAATACAGAACTGGTGTTATACGTTTAGCCATGATTCAGGGTAGTTTGTTATGGAATAAGTTGGTGAGGACGGTCAAGGTCTCATGAGGACTTCTAATGAAGGCTATTTCCGTACGATCGAACAACCCATATCTACCTGTGGGATTCATTAAAGAACAGCCTCCTTACAGAACGGACAATTTATCGCTTCACGTAAAGCGCCGTTCACCTGATGATAGCTTTCGAGTCTAGCGTCAAAAGTATTTAGGTATAATTGTAGTGTTTAATTACGGTTATTGCAATATGGAAAACTATGGTGTTTTTGCGAACGCAATTATACAGTCTTGTCTCACATAAACTGGCGCCGCTGTCGAATTCGGTTTATCTATCGTTATAACTGCTTTTATCCTTCTTTGCCCTTTGGGCGTTCTAGATAATACGCCTCCACCCAGCGTACGAATGTAACACAGATGCATAAACAAGTGCATCAACAATGTACGTACGAGATGATCACACCCAAAGCAGAAACAGCACGATGGGCCTGCTTTTGTGCGTACGCGTACGTATTGAATAATATCGACCACGAGACTTCTACGTGCAGCTGATTATTTGACTTGTGAAGATATCAGCGGTAAATTTTCATTAACGAATAACTAACGGTGTTGTAGAGTGAGACTTTTTCAAAGCTGCTTTTGCTTGCAACCCACGTACAGCCAATAGTGTATCTTGGCCTTTCTACGAAACAAACATAGATGGGGAAAACAAAAGAAAGAAACGCGCGCTCTCCCGGTTTTCCTTTACACGAACCGGCCACACTTCTGACAATGGCTTAGTTGCTGTGACAGTGGTTGACCCGGGTTTTTACCTAGTTGACGTCGACATTCAAAATGTGCGCAGTACGTACGTTCCCTACGTGAGACCATCTGCCTCAACAACACTCGGTACATTCGAAACAGAACGAACGGCAGAAATGTCAAGGACGGATTTTCAATTATGCGAATTTAGGCTGTAGAATACATTTTTAAACAATCCCAAAACGCCGGCGGATGCGTAGGAAGTAACGAAGGAAGCCTCTGACTATGTGTGCAAGGTAGATCAATAATAACAGTGAACGTGAATAAGAAATTCTAATTGAAGGTAGCTTCTCGCCAGAGTTCTTATATGAGCAAGAAAAAATGCAAAAGCTATTGTACGTATTGGATGAGTTAGGCCAACGAATCCTATTCAGCGTTATATATACCGCCCGTAACTGGTTCATTGTTGATCTTTTTCTTTAATTTTTAGCGATTCCTTACCTCTCGCGAAATCGTTTTTATGCTATAATTGATAAGAATCAACATCATAACTTACTTGTGACTTCCTAAGAGCGCACAGAAGTTATATGAAAAGTTCACCCTCGTTAGCAGACATGAAAGATTTCAGTGTTGTATACCGTTTCAATTATTGACGTAAACAGTTTCCGTAGTCTCCCGTAACAATATGTGTCTTAGCATTTGCAAAAAAAAAAAACCGAATTATTTCTATCTTCTATCAATTCGCTAGTGTACTGTTAACGCCTCCACTAGCGTCCTTTACATGGCTTAGACCAAAACGTTACTCATATCGGAATTTTGAAGCAACATGGATGCGTCCACCAGTGTGTGAGTGTTATCGGTCAAGCTAATGAACGGCTTTCAACAATAAACTTGAGAACACGACTTGCTCTGGAGACGATCATCGCGTTCATTCTGTGAACGGTAAAGTTCGAGACATATTTGGCACTTCCAGCATAATGGTGGTCGATCGATCCCGTTCCGTTGAAAAACCCACGGCTGTCGATGCTTCAAGCTTGCTAAGAAGTTAATAGAACTACGGAGTAAAAAAGACCTAGTGCATTCACTTAAATACCATACGTATACCGAGTTCAAATATCGGCCGGATTAGTAACTAGAAAATGTCGCTCGCATGAGGGATGGATGCCCGAAGGCGTACAGCTGTTTGCTTTCACCGCCACAGTATTCATCAAATGAACGTTATTGACGTAACGGCGTGCTCTCGTGGCAACTTTCCATTTAGCTTTATTCGGTCGTGTATTGGGGGTATGGCGACGACCATCTGACAAGGTCAATAACTGGTCCCGGGTACCTAACGGAGTCCGCACCAGTTGTTGCCTATCTGACGCTTTCTCTAGCGCCATGAGAGCGTAACTTTTACAAAACTCAGAATAGAATACGGCAACGCTATATCCCATCCCAAATGGTGACCCTTTGAAGCGTAAAATGCGAGTAGCTGTTCTACTTGGGTAAGTTGACCAGGAGTTCGAGATAGGCTAGCGGGCTTCCGTTCAATATTCTAGCAATGAAATACCAAAGAACAAATCCTAGGCAAATCTCTAATCGAACCAATGAAGACGACCTTGCCCGACGCCAAATTTTAACAGATAACTTTACTTCCCAACACGTGATCAAGTTAAGTTGAAGTAAAACATAAAATGACTTAAGCAACGGAAGGGAAATTCGTTCAGCCCCCTTCCGCGGGGATGTTAAATTATTTAAAAATCAATGCACTTCAAGAATCGTAACTTAAATGTATATAAACTTTCTACATCTAGGTAGCTGACCAAGTCTATTTGTATTAAGCGTAAATTTTATATTTAGAGAGACCGCTGAATATCAAAGCAATACACGTTTTTGTGGTTTGTCTGAAATAATGAGCACCTCTATGCGTATCATTGTTATCTATTTAAGGTTCTATTTGGAAGAAAGTAATACTATATTTAGACAGAATATGAGTTAATTTTTCTGTTTTTTTCCGAGCTATTTGTTAGAGCGCTCTGACCCAACTTGCTGCTTCTCCGATCTGCTTGGCACAGTTAAATGATATCATTCTTTTTCTCCAGAGACTGACCTAACAGGCGACCACATGTGGTCGGCTGTTTCATTCTTTGGAAGTCGGTAGACGTTACCACTACGCCGCAGCGCTTGCAGCGACGGCACGGTCGCTTGCGGTCAGTTTTCTGCATGGAAGGCTCCGTCTGGCCAGTTTCACTCTCTTAGCTTGGCACGAAGGCGCGGGACCTCTTGCGAGCTCAGCGTGTCAATTCGGCTCCTTTCTAATCTTTTGCTGAGGAAGCAAAAATATGAGTATACGGAGCAGACTAAGGAGGTTCGTATGGCCAGCCAAATAGTGGTTCAGAGGCCAAATGGGCCCGCATCCTCCGTGGCGGATACTCCTCACTTACTTCTTGCGCTGTAAGAAATGCTTCCACCCGAGATCTCCGAGGATCCACCGGCTACTTCATAGTGGTAGATGGCGATTTTTCTGCATTCGAAGGTAGTGTATGAAAAATACGCAGAAGATATGAAAATGTACCGTACGCCTCTACTGCCACTGCTCCGTCCATCCTTCTGTGTGTATAAATGCATTTTGATGGCAAAAATGCAGTAAATCGGGCGATTCTCTCTCTCTTTCTGCTCGCCCATCCGTCGTTTTGGTTTAGCTGAACGGCTTATGGTTTAACCTAGACATCAAGGTCTATCCAACCGGTCAAAATGCTTACGGGTCCGTGGGGCAGGCCCAGACAGCGTGTGAGTGTCGTAGGCTTCTTTGTTCGTTCACTTAGCGCAAGACTGCAGACGCAGAAAGGAACGCGAAGGTGGTGTTCACTTTCAGATGGCTGACTGACTTGTCTGCTTCCTTGCTAATGTTATGGTAGAATGTAAGGGATGTGTGATATGAGAGAAAAAGTGCCGTATTTCATATAGGCGTACGCAGTTCATACGGTGGCCTGTTTCCGCTATTTACACTGTAGTCGGTGCTGGAGAAGCGCGCGGAAATCAGCACGACAACCATTAATTATAGCGATTCTTAGCCTAGGCTAAGTACCGATGGTTCTTAGGGATGAGTTATTCTCTTCAGCGCTATGATATGGAGCAAGGATATCAGTGACCGTCTGGGTCACTTAATCAGGTTTGAAACTTTTCCTTCCATTTAGCGGATGCCATCAATCTAATAATTAGTTAGTTGTGTAAAAGATCTGAATTGGTCGTTCTTATCTCCTACGAAGATATAATTAGCGCTTTAATGCAGAGAGTACATGATAAATATCCTTTCAGTCTGCCTCGCGCAAATCAGCGTTGTTAAAGGTTATTGTTTTGTTTTATTTTATAATTGAAAAGAAGGCTACCAATCTTGTCTCGACAGCTCCATATCCAGTTATTGTTACCCTTTCTCTTCCTTTTTTGGGTCTCATTATTTTCTCACTTAATGTTTTCTGTAAAGGTACAATAATACGCAACTGCCGTTGAATATCTTAGTACTTGATCGCACACTACCTGTATGCCGATTTATTTTTATCTTGAAAGTGTGTGTTTACTGTTCTTAAGGTGTTCGGTGCTATTAAGGAAACCGTTGTCAGATTCTTCGATATCATCTAGCTTGATACTATTGGGTCAGGAACATTAGCTTCCGAAGGGGCATTTTTGGTCTGCCTATAAGCAATTGATGTAGCATGGTGGCTTATAATATAACAATATTATATTTATATGGGTATTATGAATTTGCTAAATCCTTTATGAAGGGCTCTGATCAACCCATAGCGCTGGAAAAACATCCCAAGACGAATACGACGAGCTTAAGACGCAAGTGAAGCACTAGGTTCAGTATATGCAGGAGCCGACGCAGTTTCGTAGAGCGTAGTTTAAGTACGCGAAGGGTTTTTGTAGGACAAAACGAGATGATATCGGAGTTCAATGAGAAGCTTTTGCTCATTGCGTGTGTACCGGTCGCATTATCTAGTTCCACGTCTCAGTTAAATCGCACTTCCTGTTGCGTTTAAAAAAAAAGACTCACGCGTCTAAACATCGTTCGAATTTACATTAATATTATTAATGGTTAAACTTGTGTCTGACATAATCCTACTACGTTCTGTATCATTTACTGACAATTCATCATTCAATCGTTTATATAAGATTTTCGTTTTCAGTGGAAACTCAGCAGACGACCTATCGGTAGATCGATTGCAGAAACTCGTATTGTTCATAACAAACAACAATCCGTCGGGGAATACCTACGACTACGATAAATAGATATCAGTAAGGCGCATACATGAAGGTGATGAACGGGAGACCAATACTCGGGAATCGCATTTATTCCAGGATCTGCTAGCTGAAACACTGTTTTATTCCATATATAATATATTCGCGCATTAAGAAATTTGACACAGACCACAGTTTCGTATTCGCTGCCTTTCGCCAAACGGACCCCGCTTTTAGTCAATTCATATAACGACGGTTTTCCTAAACGCAAGTCAGGAAAAAGTTAGTACTTAAGTACAGTTCAAAGAACGAAAAACGACGCTCTTGAATGATGGTCTCGGTGACGATTTCCACCTCAACGGGCAGCACGGAGCCTCTCAGTTTCTAATCCTGCGCTGTACAGGGCGAGGCGCCCTAACGTCTGAAAGGAGCCTTTAACATACGTTGCAGCGAAGTCGCTGGCCGCTGCCATACAGCATATTATGTTTCTGTACCATTCTGTATACTCTAGCGTTCACTAGAGCCGACATTCAACTCCTGAAAATGTATGGAAATGTCGAAAGTGCGTGTTGTCATGCTTCCTGACGCAGAAATCGATCACGGCCAGTCAGCGTCCTCTCCAAATTTCCATTCGTTCCTTTCTACTTTATTGCACAGGAAAAGCGAAATCGGCTAGCTTTTGTATGAATTTAGATTGAAATCACACATCACAAGATCGCAGCTATTCTGCCATGACTTAACAGAATATGGAAGCATCGTCCTGGAATCTGACCACACGAAGGCGCCTCGACGGTTAACTGATGTAGTTGGTTTAGGTGGTGATAACTGTTCAGGACCGACGAAGATTTTGCTGGTAGGACTAATCTTAGCTCTACGGTTGGCGATATCATTGTTTGCTGGTGATATTAGGTTTGCATATAAGCAAGATGTATACTAGCTAGGTCGATTAAATTTTCTCACAATAGATAGCTTGTTGCAGGCAAATACTAACGCGTGGATATACAACGTTGACAGCGTAACGGTATTATGCCGTCAATTCCGTCCGAGGTATGTCATGCGTAAAATAGTACTGCTGTTTAACCTTGTATAATATAAATTCCACCTATTATCATTGCGCGTTCGCTGAATAATTTGTCTGTTCGTTTTCTCCAGTTGGGATATTGTTGACACACTGTATCTACATCGAAACTCTAGCCTATCGTTGAACATCTTTTAGATGAAATTGTATTCGAAAACGATAGGTATAGGGCTATTTTAATGATTTTTTTTCTACGTAGATGGCTTTACAAAGCAAACAGGACCGCCGTCTCTGTAAATTCGGACGATACAGGCCTGTTGACACTTAGAGTAGCTCGACAACGATCAGCATTGTCTCATTGCCTCAGACACAAATGCAACTCCAATCTCAATTACGGGTTGGGTCAAGCGGGATGCTGCCCTGTATTCATAAACCGGAAAAAGCTTTTTGCCCGTCCAACGAATGAAAATTTGCAGTAACATTGCATTAAATGCACACCTAAACAATCTAGGTAACAACTACACTAATCAAAAGCTGGCTATCAGCGCATCATTTGTACAAATTATAGACACGAAAATTTTTTCTGCAATCTTTGTTTTAATGTTTCTGATTTCCGAACTGTATCTACAGAACCCCGGTAGCTTTCGTCAGGGTAAACTTATACATCGCTTTAACTTAGCTGTTGAAGCTGACGTTCTACTAAACACTTACTGTCGTATATGCTATAGTTGTAAAAAAAAAAACCTGTGGCAATGCTAGTAATTTTGGGGGCTACGCCACTTGATAGCTTTCATTCTCTCAGATCTTTTTTTTTTTTTTTTTTTTCATTTTTACAGTGTCTCTAGTGTATTCAAGCGTTTAGATCGGTTAGCCCGCTATGTTCAATTGCACGTATCTTTATTACACTACCGTATCTTTGAACGTACGCTCAGCTAGCAGAAGAAACCCAGGTAGAGAATAGTGTAAGTGCCCAGCTTACAGAATAGCCCAGTACTTAATTTAGTACTGGTCGGGTAGTAGTAGTCGGGTTAGGTTAGGTTAGTTAAAAATATTTTGTTGTTGCAACTTGTTTCACAGAAAAAAAAAAAAAAAAAAAAGCTCAATGTTAGCTATCAAACTATTGAATTTTCTTCCATTACTAGTACTGCCTGAAATTTTATGGAATCATTAAGCACACTTCTTACTCGTAATTATCATTTTCCTTCAAGTATGATAACACCTTTCGCAATTAATGATCCGACAAAGCAGGCTTTGGACTGAAATCAAGGCTGGAACGTAGAGTCTGATCCGATTAGAATGGGCATACTTCAGTGGGCCGCTTATTAAATATAATCAAAAAGCTACGTATAAGAGTTCCTGATAAAAATTTCACTTGAGTTCTACTAAACTGTCTGCTCACTCACACATGCTGACAAACAACATATAGGCTTGTTTGTGTGAATGTTCTGAGCGGAAAACTTAGAAGTTTTTTTAAGTGAGTTTCCGTATAAACTTTTAGAATGCGTCTAGCCATATCGTGGCTTTAATCAGGTGAAACGTTCAATACAATGTTACTGCCTAACTAATCTGGGTGTTGCAGGTGGCATTTTGGCGCGTTCGGATCAATATATTTACGGAAAACCAGGTAGGTATTTTTCATAAATGAATATTTTCACCGTGTGATTCTGTTGGAATGGACAAGGGCCAAGGTAGTGAAATTTCTGGACACATTAAAGGCGCTAATAAAAGGCGAAGGATGTAAACTTGTACTGGAAAGCGACGATTGTAGGCGCGGGCGAGGCGGGAAAAGGCTTTTACAAATAACAAAAGAACTGCTATCAATATTCCAACCACGATGGGGTACAGAAGAGGAATTTATTGTACAGCCAATCCATGCGCCCAATGGCTGGGGAATTGATCCCTGCGATGGTGTTACGGCAACGTACCCGTCTACCACAGTCAGGAACGTGACAATTTTGGAATGGACATGCTTATTTCAGGCCGTCAACGTCAGCCTTAAAAGGCAGTAAAGTAATTCTGATGCGGTTTTGGATGAACAAGTGTTTCAATTTACGATTAACATTTTTTTGGGAAAAAGCTAGCGGATAAATGGATAATGTCGGTGCGTTTAGTTGACGACTGTTCAAAATTGCACTGAGGAATCCCAAAAGCAAGCAATGGCTTCAAGTCACACATTATTACAGGTTGAGTTTATATAGTTTGCGTTTTTGTCATTGTTAATGCAGCCAATTGGTTGGCCTGCATTGGACGTCTACTGTTTACCTTAAACAGTTTTGTCACCGGTGGTGTTATAAAACCATTAGGTAGGACAGCGTAGGTGAGAAGCATGCACAGCGCTCGAAACTAAAAAGACAATCTATTACAAAAAAAGGAAACATATTATTCTGTACTCATCTAAAATTTGCTACAAGAATCGCTGCTAGGCTGCATATATATAAGCGCATTTGTCCTTCACATGGAAACAACCGTAACGTCAGATCAGTCGTTTGTTCCGTTTAGTTAATTAGTCTGCATTTAACAATCAGAAGCAAACTAAAATGATTAAACAGAGGCCTGCTTCCCACACTTCTTCGGCGTATGGTTAGATGAATTAAGGCGCCTTTAATTCATCTAATCATAAGCCTTAAAGTGTCCTTTTAGCGGAATACCAATATGTAACTAGTAAAAGCAAGAAACGACCTACAGCTTATCAGATCAGCTAAAAAATGTTGGGGCATTTATTTAAGCGAATAATCTTATATTAAACATAGTAAGCTGAAACTAACTGAATCCAATTACAGCTAACCTAGAATGGCGTTGAGATACGCGTCCGACAGATTCAACCTAGCGTTTTGCTACTCGTTTAGCGTTGCTGAGAATAATCTTCGCCACAATGCGATATGGCACTCGTTTTTATATTACGGGCCAGACACAATGCGAACACGACTTACGTTACCAAGAATGACAGCTAATCGACGTTTTTCTTGTTGTTAGAAGATTGCCAAGTGTTTATACGCTTTTATCAGTCGATCGTTCGAGCACTGAAATGCCATCGACAATAGATCATCGTCACCATAATGCGTTCTACGTCTCGTCTATTTGCTTCTCGTACGCCCACGTATATACAGAACACTACATGCACTTACCGGAATTGTCTGACGACCAAACAAAAAGTGAAAGTACGCTTCTCTTTCCAGTTACCCATCTGTTCATCAATTAGGTACAACAGTTCGGTAGCAGTCAGCCAGATGAGACCCGTGCCGTCCCAGCTAATCTCGGTCCTCCGTCGTCCGTTGTCTGGCCTGACCAGGAACTGATACAAACAGAATCAGAAGAAGCAGCAACAGCAACTAGCGACATACACCATCAACACCCGTGCCACAGGGCCAGAGAAGGCCCCCTACCGTATAGAAGCAGACGACACCAGCTGTTCCCAAACGAATCTCAACGTCCTCTTCGCTCTCGAGCTACTACTTCCTGCTGCTGGCATCATGGCCGCCTGGTCGCTATTGCATCTGCTCTTCGGCTCAGCGTATCTATCCCACTTTTGCTCTTCGTGGAGGAGTTGGGGAGAAGCAAGGGATAACTCGTCCGAAGAGCAGTGGCTTTCTCAACAATGTTCACTCAACGAGAGTATAATGGGCGGTCGTCGACGGTCCAGTTGAGTGTTGGGGGGGAGACTTTCAACATGGCGGTAGTAGTAATTGGCCGTGGCTCGCTGTACTTGTCGGCATCCCGAGTCCTGATAAACTGTGCTCAGTGCCAACCGTAAGAACATGGCAGCGGATGTTGGTAAACGTTATTATGTCACGTGGCAATCACAAAATCACGGAAACACGAAAGCTAGAATAAGAAGTTATGAAGGGTCTTTTTGCGGTAGAAATTTCCTGCTATGGTATCTCCTGAAGTCCAAAAGCCGATACTAACTCATGCGACATATGATTAATCTGGAAACAGCTGCAAGTCTGCTATCATCGGCCGATCATTACACTGATTCGCTTGGAGTTGCAGACCACTATTTATTACAATAACGTTTATATAGTTGGATGAAATTTTTAGCTTCCCGCAGATTTACTTTAATTCGTCACTAGATTTGTTTATGCTGTGTATAAGAGGCGACATCGTACGGAAGTACCTTAAGATATAGAGATACAGACACATTGTTTCGAGATTAATCAGACAAGGAGAGAAGAAAACAGAATACGTTTGAGATCTTGTGATAGTTCGTGATGTGGCTTGGCACCTCCAGCCAACTAAGTAGTGCTTGCACTTTCACTAGAAGAAGACCCCCTTCCCCCCGTCCTCCTAGGAGATTTCCTGGATCCCGACATGCTTGCAGAACTGGTATTGCACAAGTCCCAATGTCTCCCTTCAGTCCGCTTACAGACACTGAATAATGACAGCCCTGGCGTAGTTGTTGCGTGCCATAGCCTACCGTTAGCGTCGAGCATTCGTGTGTGATCCTGCAGGGACACTGCAGTTGGCGGCCAACAGATGCTCTTCTCGGCAAACCGGATTGAAGAAGCAACCAGAGAAAAGGGAAGGCAAGTGACGTTTTTAGTGTGGTCCGCGTGGCGGGGGGGGGGGGGTTCCGTTTCGCCGACCGACACCCAGTGGTGTTGTTAGAGATTCGGGTGGCCAGTCGAGGCAAACTGATGCGGATGGCAGGAGGGTGCGATGGGACACAGGCATCCCGTTGTAGAAATAGTAGCAGCGGCGGTAGTTTGTAACGGCTGCTGCCCACGCGAGACGTTCCGCGTTCAGGACGGGGACATATGGCTAGCTAACCTTACTATGCGCTGGGAAAAGGACAACCAAGGGTAAATTGTATTGCAGAACAAAGCGAGGCTGATATGTATAGGCGTATACGTAGCGATAAGCAGGGGGCTGCGGAGGATGCTTAGGCGGATGAGCCGCATAATAATGACGACACAGCAGATCGTATCAGAGGGCAACATAGTCTAAAGTACATGACAACGTTAAAAAAGCTTAAGCCACGGTGAGCCATATAAAGAAATTTGTTTTAATGAAAGAGTCAACGTATAGTGATGTGCGATTATCTTCTTAGGTATATACAAGATGTCATGTTATAATATACAATACTACCCTTCGCATCTACTTTCTTTTCTTGGTCGCTGATCAATGGCAATTCAGACATGCAAAATAATTAAAATATATGTTTCTATCCACGATTCTTCACTGCATTAGAGGATTGCCCATTTTTTGGAACACGAAGTAGGCTTCGATGGTTGGACATCTTAAGCACACTCTCAGGTTTAGCAGAGTAGCGTCGAAAACATATACGAGTCGGCTAATCCTAAAAGGTAGACCTAGTACGCGTGTTAGGTGGTAAACTTTCTCCCGATGTAGTTAATCCAAATTTGCAATGGCTAGGTCATAAATGACATTCACTCTGTAGGCCAACACCAGCGCTATTTTCGCATCTGATAGATCACAAATAGCTTCAAAGGACGGTCTTTGATCGCGCCCGGTGTGGTGAGGGTTGTCTCGCGTCTTCCTGCAATGTACGAGATGAAACTATAGCCTCTGTAAGACCTGCTAAATTTAAAAGCTATTAGGACTGCCGATTTTCAAATCATCAGAGTGTAAGACGATTTGAACAAGTTCCTTAAAGCCCCGTACTTTGTGAAGAAGGCCCTTAAATGTAACACAGGACAGGTGCGGACTCAGGTTCGGCCGATTAGGGGTGAAAGGACAGTTTCATCTTTGGAACACATATGTGCGCCAAAGAAATCAGAATCGAGCGTTTAAAAGCCGAGACTAAGCAACTCTAAATTCAATAAATTCGCCTTGCGTACACGTGTGAGCGTTTAGTAGTTTGCTAAGTGCTTCCTTAATATAGGCCATCAAGTCCTTCATACTGTTTCCGTCAAACGACCCCTTCGAAACCCGTATTGCTATTCGAAAATGGCTTTCATATTGCCTACGAACCAGGATGTTCTTCCGGTTAAGTGTCTGGCAAGTAGTTTTTGTCAAACAACGCTTGAAACGCTTGGCTCACGTATAGTTGTACCAACGGGCGGTAAAATTTTCCTACTCATTATTCTGAAAATTTCTGTAAAAGCGGTTTATCAACCACGCCAATCCGTGTCAGCAATTCGAGGTCTACGATGTATAACCCAAACTGACCCAGCTTCCGTGCTCTCTGAGGCAGCTGTAAATCTTCTTCTCTTCTCAATATACGCCGTGATAGTATGAGGCCACAAATCCAAATGCGCGATTCTTACCTATGTGAAGGGCGTCTCAACGTTCATCTTCAGCCAACCTCTCAGCGAACCAACGTGGACGTGCGGACTGAATAAATGTTCTCGTGACAGTGCATCTAAGCCGGTTAGCATACTAACTGTACCATCAACTTACACCGGCCCGGGTAGGACGAGAGATCTGAAGGCGCGTCACTTTCCTTCGGTCTTTAGCCTTTTCGGTCCTACATGGCATTAGGGGGTCGAGCTGCGACCACGTGGATCTATCGATGTCACGAACCGCCCGTGCATCTTTTGGTCCCATTTTCGCTTGAGAATGAGACCGTTAGCTGGTTTATCCCCTATCCCATTTTCGCTGGAGGATGTCTCCACGGTCGAGGTAATAAATTAGGACATATAAAGCGGCGCTGTGGCCACGTTTGGGGAGAGAGGAACCGGAGCATGGTCGAGAAATGGAGAAGATAGAGACGCTCGAACAAAACAGGAACTCATCTGCTACTACCGAGCGTAGGGCTGGTCAGGTCGTCGTCGAAAAGTAGGCATCGCTTCCGTCTCAGCCTAAGTGCCACCTAAACGCTACTGCGAGATTCCATAGCTCCAAAGTATCTGCTTGTGGGTCTGTCTCGGGCCTATCGGACAACGGAACTTGAACAACGAAAGAACACAGCAGCAAGCAGCATACGCACCAGGATCGGCTAGCTGAAAGCGGATATGGGGAGAAGAACGACACTTGACTTTAATTAAACACTTACGAAAGAGTGAGTGTCAGAGAACGATGGGGAAGCCTCCGTTCGGAAACGAAGTCGCAGGGCTGGAGGTTCAAGCTCGCCTCAGCTTTGTACGGAGCCAATTCAAATGGGAGCAGGAGCGGAGAAGCCTTGATAGTTCTATAGCGATAGCATTCGTTGTAGTCGTATAGATCCTGTAATAATTGCCCCACTGGTGGATATCTGACTGGTCCTACTTCTAGAACTGCGACATTCAAGTAGGGTAACGCTTCTTTGCGAGGGATACACTTGACACAGATGGGGCTAATTCCTGGTCTCAAGCAGCTGAGGCAAAATGTTGGCAATGTTTCTATCCTACGGGATACGGGCTATGAAGAATCGAGTGCACTAGATCGATAGCAGGGCGCTAGAAGAAGTTAAGCTTTAAATCACCGAAGTAGTCGAAGCGGACTTACCAGAAGGTTAAGAGTTAGTTATTCGTTGTCAGACTACACATAAGTCTGTCTGATGAGAGGCACTAGCTGAGGCCGATTTACACGAGGAAAAATCCAGATGGACGATACGTGACATTTTTTGAGCAAACATCGAATTTAAATATGCGTATGTACAAGTTAGTATTTGTAAATCTAGTGCATACATACTTTTTAAGTTGTGGAGAGAGAGATTAAGTTATGCCGGTTTTCCATATTAGGTACCAGGGCAATTGAACGTTAATTTGTCAACCAATCTCGGAACTTACGGGAAGCACAATGAGCAGCAACTTTCCTATGGTACTTAATATACGAACGATTTCGGAACTGTTTGAGTCTAACGGTTTGTATCCGCGCTTGGTATGGCGTACGGGGAACACACAAACGATGTAATAACATTTAGTACGACCAGAGAGCTTTCGTAGAATCAAATACGGATGACGTCATTTTTCAGCCCGCTTGTATGCTTATAGTACAATTAATGAATGCCTTGGACCATTGTGTAACACGATTTTGTCGTCAAACGCTATTATTCACCATATAATATTATTCTACGACAGTCGCTTTATGTTTGTAGAGGCATTTTAGTTAAATAATTGGATTACTTAGGAAATCGTTTGTTTTTTTTTGTTGTTTCGTTACTGTCCCCTCGAATTTGTTGTTTACAACGAAGGTGTCGCTTCGCATGGTTTCGATGTCCTCAAAGAAATGTTCCACAGGTATTTCATTAAACCAATATTAAATTGCTTTGTACTCGTCTAAGGCGACAAAGTAGCAATTGTTTTTGGGAGATCGACCCTTGATCAGTCCTTGGTCCCTGACGCTTGCTTCCAATAATTTTCTCCTTTTAATTTCTCTACCACTTGATGACCAGGACAGCATGCCATTGGAAGTTGTTGGTATTAGATTTGCCACTAAAACTTTGGTAGTTTTCTGAGCTCCAATCATTTAATATCCCTGTCATTTGCCACCTACGTTGGTTGACACGAGCTGTATTGAGGTTTTCGTCAATGGACTTCTATCGTATCACCGTAATACTATGCCCGTGTAGATTCGCTGTGTTTTGCTGAAGCATTGTATTTTATCCTACCTAGTCGAAGAGCGTTGTTGGGCATTATTCTGCTATAACTTTGCTATTCAACCACGATGCCCCCTGACTCATATGTTCCCATGTTCGCACAGCACTGAACACGTGTTCTATACATTGATTTAATCGTTAAGTCTCTGCTGGCGCGTGTTGAACGGATGATCACGTCACGAACTCTGCAATTACTTGTTTCCTCATTTGGCGAGCCAGGGGGTGAGGCCGGGCCTCGTGGCGGTTGGGACGCTTCAGCGTCGTCCATCGCTCTCCACAAACAGCGACATTCTGTGAGTGATGCGTGAAATTAGAGCAGAAGCGAGATCTGGGGAACAGAATGAAGCTCGCCTCCTTGACAAATTCCCCAATGAATTAAATAAGCCGTCTGTTAACCGTTACCACGGGTTATTGCACTTGCCAAACACGGTTCATCCACAGACAGCAAATGTATAGATAGCTAGAACATTTAGGCGTATTAGACATTTATTGCTAGTATCTTTGGTGTCAATATAAAAGGAAGGTTCAACATACGATGATGTTCGATGTTAAAGAGAAGCAGACTTAGATGATGTAAAACAGCGGGTCGAGTGAAGAGTGCTGAGAATCGTCATTATGCGAAATTGTGTTCAACAATGATAAATACCGTGCGAACGAAGAGCTTGACAGTTCTTCCTATTGAATTGTCCAAATGTGATATGTAAAGACAGGAAGATTTATTTAATAGTTTCTTGGGACTTTTTATATCTCAATTCTTTTCCGATTTTTTTTATGACATAGATATGAACTATTCTTTTTTTTTTTTTTTCGAAGTGTTTGCATATTTTGAACGACAACAAGCTTTAAAGTATAATATATAATAAAAAAAAATTCGCGTTTTTTTATCTATCTATTTTATTTATTTACGGTTAACGGTCTATTTACTTTGAAAATAGACGCTTGATCTTAGCTTAGTGAAGTTTAGTAAAAGCTACTAATTGATACATTCAACTTGCAACGCACGTACGACAATACGTTTGGCAGTATGTTCGTTTTTTCCAACAAGTGATCTGTAGCTGGAGACAGGCGATACTTAGCTACAATAACTATTTCCTTAAAATGATTAAGCCATATTACTTAGGGGTAAATGTAGTACTTTTATAGCGGACATCGTGCTTTTGCAACTGGCGAAGTGTCAATGCGAAGTACGGTCACAGTTGTTCGCTATCGCCAACTGGCGCGATGCCGTTTAGTTCATGAGTCAGCGAGGCCACGGACGATCTAATTATTTCAATAAATGCTTTTTCAATTTAGGCCACATACAGGCACGGTTTCACATAATCAACATTGAGACTAAAGGACAGTCAAGCAGTAGCCAAATTTTGTCTAGAATGAGATTTCTTGTCCTCCCATCCACCTCACCGATTTCTTGTGCGACCAAATATGCAATTGACTGGTGCTGTCCCGCCAATCTGTGACTGGTAAGGTGACTCAGGACGACAGATGCGTCCTCCAGCCGCGGCGCCATGACCACGACCTGAATCCGATTGTGGGTTGCAGCCCCCCCCCCCCCCGCATTTAAGCCTGTATGGGGTAACGCTGATTGTGAATGTAAAGTATTGTATGAATTTCGATGACCTGCTCGCCCTAGCGTCGAGACTTCCCTGATTCTTCAAAAATGTAACATCACAGAGCAAGCACTACTCAGCCTGGGTCTCCGACTGCTGCCTGAATAGCTGGCTACTACAAAGCACAGACGGAGTGGATGGGGACCGGGGTTGGCTGGGGGGAAGGCAGTCGTTGATCCTATTTCCACGGTGCACGTGGCATCATCTGTATAGAAGCATTGCCGGACCAACTACTTACCCAGCCTCCATTTAATGTGCTCCTCACCTTCGGTAGCCTTGACTAAAGCGACCACTACCACCGCCGCCCCTACGAGTAGCCAATATTTATCCTAGCAGTTGGCAAAACCTTGACGCGGAGTTAGCTCAGTAACAGACACAATGAATACTGGCATCGAGAGAGAGAGAACGAGAGAGAAGGCATAGTGGAACTGAGGAACGCGCGCGAGAAATACACAGAGCAAACTTGCTTCGACCATTCCGAGCTGTTATCCCGTGAAGCCAGCCTGCTGAAGCAGAAGGGTACTGTTGCAGCCATTCAAAAAGGGAAAAAGAGTGAGCATTTTTCGAGATTCTGATTGGCGAGGACACACTGCGCGAATTCGACATAGGCGGAGCAGGCCGGGACCCAGTTGTGCGCCAGCGCAACGCTCATGAGCGCAAAACATTGCAGATAAGTGACATTGAACCGAGCCGGTCGTAGGAATCTAGACACGAGGCGAACACATAAGGAGTGACCAACTCAACGACTTCAGGCCTGACCAGGCTAAAGTTAAGCCTAAGCCGGTTAGCGGCGGATGAACGATGATCGAGATCGAAGTGAACGAACGAAGCAACGGAAAACAGGGAAAGGGAGCGAGACGAGGCCGAGTGGCGGCTCGCATCGCTAGCTTTACGAATCTGTGCGTATCTCTGCGACAATGCTCTGAGTGAAAGCAAAACTGAAGTATACTGAATTTCGTAAAGGGGGTAAACAGAGATTAGCGCTCATAATAACAAATAACGACGTATAGAGAAACGGGTGTCCTATCTATTCGAACACAACTCTGAGAATTGTATGCGCGTATGACATGTTTGATTTGCATTATAGATAGACAATATTACTTATTCGTACTAATACTGGGCATAAGCGAAATATTACGTTCAGCGAGTTCATTTCCAATTGGTGAGTCGAGGAAGGTTTAACAAACATTAAAGAACTTCATCAATTAACGGAGTACCCGAACGTAATACAATTATAGTTATTAGTGATATCATTGTAATACGTAAGGATGATTCAATTTAAATGTAACCTTTTATCATAATCGGCTTAATTATTTCGGTAGTACCATGGATTTGCTATTCAGTCTGAGATTTCAGCTCCGAAATCAGCAGCTGATTCTTCTCCAAGGCACACTGTTTTTATTAAAATTTCATGGAAGCAAATTGATTTTTCATTTGATGCCTATCTGTTAATCAGACCTTCATATATGCGGATAGACCAAAAATAAAACTTATCAACTTCAACAATATTTCCAACCTAACAGTTGCTTAGCACTTATAACAGAAAATTCCATGTGCTTAATATATAAAGTAAATAGAAGCTGCTAAATGCTTTAAGATTTTCCGTCTGGTACTACCGTTAACCATGGCTAAAGGCCCTCCAAGCTGAAACGAAATGCGTCTATATTAGGTTTCAAACCTAGCCTGCCTCATTTGTCCTTACGTTTAGCAGGAACGCACGCTACCATTGCAGGATCATACGGACCAATAACACAAATACTAATAGTTGTTTACGATACAGAACTTAAATTGCAGCTCTGTTTTTATCTCACACAGCAACAGGCTGGCAGAACGTTGCTCTTGCTGGCTCCTTCAGTGAACTTACTCCGATAACAACTTATGTAGCAAGCATATTCAATCATGGCCGCAATCGCTATGTGGGTAATCTTTGGCTGCCGCACATGTGATCGCGACAGAGATGCATACGGACCAACTAATCTATTACTAGGTAGACAGTCTAGGAGCTCGATCAGCGTTTCTAAGGATCAGCCAGTTCCTTAGCTCAGCAGCCTAAGTGGATCATAGTGGACACTTGAGGTCCTCCAGGAACATTGAGTACCCGTGAGGCTACCTTGTTCAGCTAATGGGTAGCGTTCACTGGGAACGCTTCGTCTTAGCCACTGTCCTCCTGTTGACAATTGAATCCTATCGCGTCATTCAGCAAACGTTGAGTCGCCTTCGGAGATAAAGTTAGCTGAAACGCTGCACGCAGGGTCCTTATAGTTATGTGGAGAGTGCGTGCAGCAAAGAAGCAGCATCCAGAAGTATTCAACTTATCTGCGACTCTCATACGAATGTACGATCGGATCGTACGTGGCATATGTTATAAAGAAAATCAGTTGTAAAAACTTTCTTATGTACATAAGTATGTTTTTTCGCCTCGTGTGATTTTAGGTTCTAGAACCAATCAGCATAACACTGAGAGGTACTACTTAATAAGGTGTGTGTAGATTATATAAAAACAAGTTTAGCTAATAATAAAGTATCGTTTGCGAAAAACTTGTAATGGAAAAATACATGTTTACTTTTTTTTTTTTAAATACTAGCGTGTTAATAAGTGTGCTCTTAGGTAGGTCCAAGCCCTTTATATGACCTATTTTAATGGAGCTCCCTATGCTCACTTATCGAAAGCATCGACAGCTTTTCGTATGCACCGAATCAGCAGGGGGTATTGTGACATCTCCAATAATTATCTGCGAGTCATCAGGAACCACAATCCTCTGTACGGGAAAGCTCGCGAATGGCTACTTGACCCCGTCGTCAGGAAGTGTAAAGCAAGCCGAACGAAGAAGCTCTGTTTCCATGCAGATAGCTTGACCCCTTTGTAGATGCCGAGACGAATTAGGCATCATTCCTATACATTCAGTTTAGTATTTAGAAAGTACCATGATCCATTTAAGGTTGTAACATCAAAAATGTCCATCAAATAGCTTCACAAAAATGATTGTAGACTTCTCACTTAAAGCTTCAAAATGTTCGCTTAATCGTATTAGAAGGAACCTGTAGTATGCTAAAATGGAAATGTTTAGTCTCGATTTCGCTCGTAGCTACAGCCCGGCCAGCAGAACAGTATGGTCGAAGTGCGGAGCATTGAAGGAGATAGGCGCTATTGTGAACAAGCCACTACAAGTCTCAAACGTTTAACCACTACAAACAGGCTTTGCATTACATATTCCCTCATGATGACCAGCTGTGCATACGGATACATAGATCATAATGGAGAGTTGTGACGGCGATGATACGCGCTTGTATGCATTATTTCTATGGCGAACTCGACCGTAGCTGCCAACACGTACAGAGACTACGCCCGTTTGCTAGAGGGAAAAGTTTATAAAGTTGTTGGCTTCGCAAACATATCGACCACTGTTGATAGCCGAAGGCGGGTTAGCTACGCTCTCGTAGATATGTATGTATATACATATTCCTATATGCGGAAGGGCAGCTGCTGACGCGATCAAAAGAATTCGACCAGCTCCCTACGGACCATCGTCGTTCTTCATCTATAGACTCGTGCGGCATGAATGGGTGCATCACTTAAAACGAGTAGATGTCTAACGCTCGTGAGCATAGAACGTCACTAGTTATGTTGTAAAAATTGACTCAAGTCACACTATACATCGGCCTCGCAAATTTCAATTGACTTTTCGATTCAACAGGTTCTACATGTGAGTATCTCCGTCCAGACATACGCGGCTCTCTGGGCTGAACTCCTAATTGTTTAATCTCTTTTACCGTTTCTGGTTTGCAGATTGACAGGCACATACGTACGACTCTCTACTGAAGTGCAAAGCGTATCAAAAAATGTCGACACAATCAGCCAAATACGCGAGTACGACATCTGTTGCGTGAGAAATGACGCTCCGTTCATATTATTGATCTACTGATGGAATGAGGGGAAGTCTCGTAAGGCCCTCTTGGAGATAACGGTGAATTGGCAGGAGCGGATGCCGGACAAAGCGAAACCCGCTAGCATAGTGGCTGCTGGCGAACTTTTCCGCGTTAAACACTCCTTCCGCTTTGTTATGGAAGTCAAACGTCTTACGATGCCTTTCCGACGACATACCCACGCGCCTCAAAGTGCTTCCGTCTGAGAAGCCGGATTCACGGCAACTGGAACGGGCGCCGAACATCTGCCAGTACTTTCAGGGAACGATCAGGGGAAAGTGTAAAACTCTAACACTCGGTCCAACTCTCGCGAGTTTGAAAGCCCCCACGCAACCCTTTCGTTCTGTAGTTGTCTTCATGCTTTCAAGTGAGTTTGCGTCACGATGTCGCGCCTTCTTGCCGCGCAGTGGCAGACGCTCTGATTTGAAAACGACAACCACTGAAGGCAAGGGCAGTAGGGGCTTGAACGGCTGCGTGACACTTCACTTTACTGCAGAGACACTTGCGGGACACTTCAGAGTTGATCACTGCTGGGAACCAGGCGGGAGCATTCAGCCTTCGGACTCGGAAGCAGGTCATAGAGAACAGGGCAGCAAAGAAGAGGGTTTTAGGGAAAAAGAGATGTGGCAGAGAAAAATGGGATAGAACGCTCATTCTATATCTCAGAACAGTAGAGTTTGCCTGTTGTCGAGACATAGCAAACCAGAGATGTAAGGGCAAAGTTGCGATTTTGTGTCAATGGGTAATATGTATACTGTAAAAAATTCAACTGATTGAGTTTATTTGAAATTTTCAATTTTATTAGTAGTGAACGTTTGATTAGTAGATATGAAACTTTGGCTGCGTGATTGGATCAATTTGGCAAAATTCAAACTTGGAAAAAATGTATGGGTCAAGGACGATTTCGAGGTCGTCAAAGGCATATGCATGACTGGTACGCTTGGTTAGTAATAGTTGAACAATTGTTCTTTCTTCGTATAAAAGGGGACGGCATAAATTGCATGGAAACAGGAAATACTTCATACACGGCTTAATTCGCGTAAACGTCAACTTGGTTCTTCGTTGCGATTACGTGCAGATCTTTCTGTTCTAAATTACTATGTCAATAGCAAACGTCCCTGAGCAAGCATCTAGCTGAAAACCAATGGACGTCGGTAGAGTTTCGTATTCACTATTTGACTTTATTAAAATACATTTTTTTGCCACCATGTATGATACTTGCTTTCTATACAATGTTATTTCTGATATCTTGACGCATTAAGGATCAGTTCATTCCTGCATTTCGTTTGGCTTCAAGTTCTGGAGGTGCCGTGAATCGCCGGAAACGACGCAAGGTCGATTAGTTGGTCAGCAAATTAAGACACAGCTGACTCCTTGAGCAGACTGACTTCGTGGAAAAAAACTTCAGTGATATCGTGTCTGTTGTTGTCCTTATTGCTTTACGTTGGATAAAGTCCTAATGTCCTTTTGAGACATCGAACTTGCGCTAACATCGGTGACAATATCTTTCTTCTTCGTACATCCTTCGTTTTTTTTTTTCTAAAATAAAAATGTCCTAGGCGGCGCGATGTGGATATACAGCGATGAAAAATCTCTTCTTAGTTTTGCAAGATCCGACGCTGCAGATCTTGCGCCATTTAGCTATTAGAGAAATCCAAATAATGCGAACAGCTTCGGGACAATCAAAAGGGGGCAAATAATTAGCTTGTATAACCGAAAAATTATTTTATCGTTTCAACACCTGAAAAATGATCTTCTGAATACGGTCAAATCGATTGACATGATATAGACTGACAAATAATTTTCAGCAAATGCAGAAAATTGTTGCGCTATCGCCACAATCGTTTTGTCGTGTTTCGCTGCTGTAGGAGTGTGTGCGTATGGCGACACTATGTAAAAGTAACGGAGCTATGTAAAAGTATTGGCAGAAGCCTGGACTTGGAATGCGTTTATCAGTGTGGGCCAGAAGGGAAGCGTTGCAGGCCAAGCTGTAAAAAACATATTATTCCCCCTCGGGGCGGGGCAAATAGCGTAATTAGATTTGGTTCGAAGCAACTGACAGCGAGCGTGGAGGTGCATTCTTCTATTAACGTTAATTTGGCAGCCGACGGTCGAACGGATCGATGCAGTATTAGAGCAAGCATTGCCACGTAGTAAATATGCCAAGGGTTTATTTTCTGTCGGCACTAAACTGTCTTTCCTTAAAAACCAGCAGTAATCTCGGGCCAGAAATGGGCAACTGGAAATGGGCAAGGTTGTGTGGTACTTCTTAGCATAGTGTGATAGAGTGTCCAGATTGTTGGGTTACTGTTGTTGCTTCGAAACATTCGATACTCGTTCAGTCTGAGGTTTTTATTCAAGTGAATACAAACCAAAATAAGCATGGAGTCAAGTGTGCGTCTTGATTTGGAAATTGCTTTCGAATGCCGTATAGAGTCGCCATTATCGACATTTAGTCTGTTAAAATAAAAGACACGATTTTTAATCTTCCTGACAAATGAATATCGTTTGTGTAAAACCGATACTTGGTCTCTGAGTTTTGGAACACGCTATTCCTTAGGACACAATTATTTAGCTGATTATTTTGACTGATGTTTTGGTTTGAACCCAATGTAAGCAAGCGTCCTACTTTTTTTAGCGGACATCCTAGGAAGGATGTTTTGGTTAGGTTCAGTTTGAGCGGAACCGCTCCTGAATCTACTCTGCACTGAATTGATTTCTTTGCTTGTCGTTTACATCATCTGCAGTTCTCCAGGGCGCTTTATTTGATACTTGTACCAACGACACATTTTCTGATCCAAGGACAAGTAGATCTGTACCTTGAAGAGGCACGGTTATTGTTGAACTATGTATTGTTTAATAATCGTATTACTGGGGATCGTTAATTGATAATTAGGAGCTTAGGGTTTGCTATAGGTATGACAGATATGCTGCTGCTGCTGCTGCTGCTGCTCCACTTGATACACACTTTAGTTAACTGGTAATCTATTATAATCTTCGGCTTCTTAGGAATGATATGAGTATTTGATTTGGCATGATTTGGATTGATTTGGCGATTGTCTGAGAAACCCAAACGTAGCAAAAACTGGAATAATAGTATTGTATATGACATGATACAGTGCTCTCTAAGCTAAAGTTCAAGTCTTAATAAGTAATCGGCCATTACACATGGTATCCATTTGAGGCTCAGCTCCAGGGTGCCCCACGTTGGGCCTTTGGGCCTGATTCCATTGTCACTCAGTTAGTGAACATTGTGATCCACATTTTTAAAGCGGAACTCAACGTTTCCCATGTCGTCATAGTCAATTTGGGCAAATCTCCCGTTGGGCATCATGACCCGTGGGTCTGTTAACTTCATTTAACCGAATGATCCATGCAAAATATTTTTAGTCTATCGTCCGACATTATTGCTGCTTAGTTGCTGGTCTCCTGAGATAGTTTCCATAGCAAATCAACATGGTTGGCTCGTCGATATTGCACTACAATTGATTTATAATAAAAGCATTATAGTCCTTTCCAGTTGTCAATCGAGCTACTTAAATGAGAATGTAGGTATTGCAACAAGCAAGGCGTTTAGTATCAATAAATAGTATGAACCTAATTCTACCAAATGGGCCATTCATTGTTTTACTATTTTCTCTATTACCAACGTTTATATAATGTTACGGAAATCATGGTTCAGTTTTACGTTCCGTTTATAGGGTAAAAAGGCAAAGATTCTATGGGGTGGTGCTTCCATCTTGAGGATTAATGCCTTTTTAATTAATTAACGAGATTTATTAGATACGATTACTCTTGATATCATCCAATACCCGTCGTCCGCATTGAAAAGGGCGTAGGACCAAGCCTTTCCTATGACTGAGTCACGGTTTTAATGCTAAGGCCCTTGTTGTTATTTGTCCGTCTGTTTAGCGTAATCTGCTACGCAGTGGTCAAATCTGTAAGATTAGATGTTTAGTTGTTTAAACAGCTCAGATTATATATTTGCCCGATTTCTGACCCGTTGCTATAACCTGTGAGTAAGGTATCGCCCTGGTAAAAAGTCGCCTCAAGACCACTGACTGCAGGAGGGTCAATCGATGGCCGCTTGTTAGTTTCTAATCCAATATTTAATTTCTTATTTGTAGTTTCTTAAGCAAGGAACCCTTGCTTACTTTATTTTGATAGTAAGTGTTACCAAACTTTTTAGCCAATTAATTCAGCTTCGAAGGATTTCGAAAAAAAAAATAAAGGTGGTCATATGTGCAACAGTAGGCAGCATGTGCTTTGAGCTAAGAGGGCACTGCTAACGACAATGTCGGTTAACTAAGGCCGAAAACAACTTCTATTAAATCGAAAAATTGGAATGTTTTTTTTTTTTTCTTAAATCAATTTTGCATTTGCAATCTACATCTGTCCTAATACGAGTTCAGTCAACGTTATACTGTACGTTATATAAGCGTACGTGTCGGTTATCGCGGTGAATGAAAATGTAAATTAAATGCCATTAGAAGTCCATAGTACAAGTTAATTTCTAGCTGTTTTACATATATAGGCCTGTGTGTTGCATTTTAACCTAGGAAAAGGCTATAGCCCTTGGCGAATTATAGGCTAGGATAAATTAATCGTAGGACAACTAACGCATTAGCAAAGTGCAGGCAGCGTGATCGTTTCTGAGTAGTAGAGACCCCTTTACGTGCACAGCAGTCGTCTCACCCAGAATAGTACAAACGTTCAATTTATTTCTTAGGTCTTCAAAGGTCAAAATAAATCCAGCCTGTTAATGGCTCACATGCCTTCTTCTTATACTAATTCGTCCTGAAAAGCAACAAAACTATTCGAATCAGGGCCATATTCACTATGAACAATTGAATGACTGCCAATGGAGTAGAGCCACCCTTGTTGTCGTTTTTATCAAACGTGATTTGGGGCTGGGGCAATAATATGGCCGCTAAGAAAACTACTGAATTTGTCACACTTTTACCTAGATGGCTGTCATAGCAGCCGGTATCAACAAGTTTATGTCATATAATTACGATGCAATAGATTAGAAACAAGGAAAAACGAATAAAGCTTTATATACATATATATTATACATGACATCGTTCAGTTATCTTGAAAATCACGTTCTGAAGTTGAGACTAGCTTGAATCGAACGACAACCGCTTACTCGGGCCAAACAGGACATTTTTATTGAAACAGTTGAGTGTGGAAAAAACGGCAAATAGTCGAAGAACCCTTCGCTACCTTATTTGCTCCATCTTTTTGAATGGGTAAATAACGGAAATGCGTTATGGCTTAGCATATAATACGCCTTTAGACAGGGTCTCCATACGCAGATTGCAGTTCGTGTCATGCCTTAAGCACTTAGCATTAAAACACTGCCAAATTTGCCCGCTTGAAAAAAAGGCCCGTAAATCGCACCAAAAACATCAGTGAAGAGAGATATAAAACAGTTATTTTTATTCTTCTTGAGAATAAGTGATTTCGGAAATAAATGAAATTAATTATGTGGCTTAGCAATGCTCTTCTAGTTCATTCTAGCAACTCTAATCTCGAACTTGAAATAAAAAGCGTCATGTAGTGTTAGCATAGAAACGACATTTACCATTGTATGTGGGCAACTACCGCCAGCCATCTGTTTATACGTCCCGATGGAGTACGATGGAAATCTTGGTGTGAAATCGTATCGTAAGAACGCGTATACCCTCAATGTTACGACCACATATTTCGGAATTTTACATAGTTATTATAACATGATCGAGATACGGTATGTATTAACAAGTATGTAATGCAAAAACCCATTGGACATGCTTTCTAGTGATATGTACGTATATATGAGTGACTCAATCCGTACAGCTTTCCCACTTTTTATAGCCAAGTTTCGTTACAACTAAGCCCTGTAAAGAAAACCACTGGCTACTTTCAGACTGGCGAATGCCAGCCACAACCTCGGCTTGGCATCTAATCCTTTAGAAATTGCTAAAAACCCAAGGATCGCGATGCCTACTCTTATAGCTGAAGTAGCACTTCACTACGAGGACTGAGTGTACAGACAACGCGTCAGTAAACTGAAAATATGTTACGAAAATACGACGTCGTAGTCTACGTAAAAAATCATCATTTATAAAAAAGAGCCTTTTTGTAAAAAGTTTCGTAAAAAAAAGTTTTCGTAAAAAGAGCTGGAGCAGTTATCCATTCCAACTTTTTTGTGCAATGAATCAAAGCATTTGCCACCTTTGTATTATCTAGCTTTTAGATATAGTATCACGAGAAAGATGTCTCTTTGATGAATGAGACATGAGGGCAGAGGAGGGCGCCTATGGAAGACGACATTGTGTTGAGGATCTATGGTCATGGGCGGCTAGGGTCCATCGTTCCGCCGAGTGTGACACACCAACGCGGTATTAGCCGCCGTGGGTATTCCCATAGTTGATAACGTATGGCTTTGGTGGTGAAGCCGCAATCGGCGGCAAAAATTGGGATTTTTATGTCGTTGGCTTCCTTTCGCGCCTCCGCCAAGCAACAAGATGCAGAGGATTCAAAAATGCAGCGAACGACATTGGGTAGCTCGCGTCAAAATTGGAAGCTGACCCTAACACCGTAGTCTCCGCTATCGCTTTCACGATCACACACCATCTTACGCCTCCACGTTACCCCCAGAATCCTATTATGTATACTTGTCATGCGCCGATTGCAATGAGTATAGCAGCGGCAGGCGCGCAGCATTAGGGAAATCGGGCCTTTTGGGTCATTTACCGTCAACGTCAGTTTACATAATGACAATTCTTCCTTTACGGTACGATGTACTATGGAAGTGTAACTATAAGTCGCTTGCGGATTCCTCGTGGTAAAGATGGGGGGGGGGGGGGGGTATACGGCCTGTAACGAGAAAAATAACTGTTGTTATGTTAGTCAGTGAAATACGGGACACAGGTCATGTATCGAAAGTCGACGTAATTGTTCGTTGGTTTTCAAATAAAAAATAACAAGATAGCTGTTTTGACTGATAGTACGCTCTATAGCATAATTTCAAAAATTCTCCCCCTTTTTAATTTCGATACTTGCTTTTGCAGAAGCCTTTTAGGAGCTTAAAGGTGCATAATATATTATATACCTTTTGAGGCCTTTGATCATTGTGTACTTTTTGACAATGTGGCAGGGTTAACGGTGCCAGTTGGATCAACATACCCATGTGCTACTATCATGTTTGATAAGCGGTTAGGGCTTTTCTTTGGGGTGCTTATATGTGTGCTCTCCCCAATGGCACAATATAGTTCTAGTCATGAAAACAATAAGAACTCGTTTTTGTATTCAATGATGGGCATATAATGCGATAATGTTTACGTGTCTCGTTCAAGACGTGTTTGGTTCCAGAATTTCCAAATTAGATGATGTTAGAAAGGGTAGATTTGAAAATTAATACTGCTACATGTACGCAATTAGAAAGTTCATGGTGGCTTGCGGTTGCATTGACTAGGTCAAAAAGTAGCTACATAGTAGCTACTGCGTGTGATATATATACTTTGTATGTAATAAATTTAACCATGATATATACAAACGGTGTTCAACCTTAGAAGACATCTTTCTCGTTATGACCTATACTCACGTATCTATCTTGATGTGTCCATTTTGGCGTAGCTATTTCGTACGGCAGTTTGCCATAGACGTCGTTTACAGAAATCGACCCTCTTCAATCCATGCGTATCTGTCGGATTGTGGCGGCACCGAATTGAATAGATGAGAAAGCGAAATACGTGCGAAGTTGTCTGATGTCCGTCACACGATATCGTTGTCAATTTATCATTTCATCATTTGTGATGATTAAAACAGACTAAAAAAGGAAACGAGTAAGGTAAAGAAAAATATGACCAGTTGAGGCAGGCGACGCAGAAACAAGGGGAACGCATACGCCGTCCTGATGACGGCGCCTAGGCCGAAGTAGTAGCGGCGGCGGCGGCAGCAGCCAACAGGGACGGAACTACTACCAAGAACGACGCCGTTCGCCTGTCGCTTGCCATATCGAGAGCCGCCGCCACCGCCGCTGAAAACAGAGAGGCGGGAGGTAGAACGGCATGAGAGATTTCATGGCTATTCGACGTAGGGGGCAAAGCGATAGCGAAAATAGAACGACTGTGCAACCGAGACTGCGGAAAAGCAATGGAATGGAAGAAACTACAGCCTCTCGCATCGCCGGGCTATGGAATCGAGTTACACTCCCTCATCACTGACACAGGAACGACGGTGGCGGAGCAGACGAAGAAGCAAAGTTAAAGCGCGACAACTGTTATAGGGAAAAGGTCCCTTTGATTATGGATTTTCGCATTGTCGGCTCAATGACGTCGATCTCTATCGGCGGAGAATTCTGCAGCAGCCGTAACCGGCCGAAGCCTCACAGAATTTCCTTGTCGGGTTCCGTTCCATAACGAGTGCGGCATCATTCCGAATGAAGGAGATGGCGAGGAAACGCTCATCGAAACGCGGCGTCGAAAGAACCAAAAAAGTGAAAATGTAGAAGTTCCAATCATTGTCAAACGGTCGTTCGTGTCGATCCCACGAGGAGGAAACAAGCCAGATCGAAGGCAAACGGCGAGGTAGAAGACCAAGAAAAAGATGGTTAAAAAGGAAAAAAACAGCACCAGCAGAGGCATCTTCCTTTCAGCTTTTGCCTTTCGATAACGTCACCGCACAACTCGATACGAAGCAATTGAGGTCAGCCAAACGGCAACTATAGCGACGCACGAGACCATTATCACATTGATAACAGATCATAGCGTAGTTGATGAAGATCATAAGCCTATGAAGACGTCAGCGTATGGCGAGGGTTAAACAAAGACGTTATTTCCATCGGGTGCATCATTATGACGTGCTAACGGAACCATGCGATAATCGTCGGTGATTTCCTTTTGCCGATCAATGCAGAATTTTTGCAAGCAAAGCGTCGACTAGGACCCATTATGTAATACAAAATAGACCTACTTTGTTCTGGCCTTTATAAGTAACAATGGTACAGTTAGCTTTCAAGTTAGATTATTTGCCTATTTGTCTCGCAAGCAATACAAACTGTTTGCCATCAGGGTGTAGAAGCCCTTCGTGTTTTGTAGTTCTCTATGTTTATATGTATTTCACCGTCTATTTTCCAACACAGCTTGCGTACAGGTTCGCTTAACGATGTTTCTTGGATGCAACTGAGACATGGACCTTCTTAAAATACAAAAATGTCCGCCTCGCCACCAGGATTTTTAAGCAATATCTGAAGCTAGATTTTGTTAGGCTATACAAGGTTCCGTTAGAGTATCCGTTATTGTTTGCAGGTAGAATTTGCTTTAGAGTCGACTATAAATAAAGTTTGAAGTCAGCACGCAGATATTAGCGTCGGCTTCACTCTGTTCCTATAGGTATCCAGTTTAAAAACAGTCTTTTCTTCCATAGTGTTTTCCTCTAGCCTTTTAACATTGATACCTAGTCACCTGAGACTCAGTGAGAAAATTTGAATGGCCTGTCTGAACATTTGGAAAGATTATTGGATTGGCGAATTAATGTTGCTTCAGTCTTCATTCAACTAGATCGCAGCGTGCAAAACCAAAAATTATTACAAAAAAAAATCTTATCGGAGCACGAAGCGCGCAGCGTTGCCAATAGGAGCGAAGCCGGGACATTACTCGAGTAGTTCGTGAATAACTGGGCTATGATGAAACTTAAGGCTACGCTTAAAACCCGCTTTTCGACCATAACAAACTGGAATCAAGTTGATATGTATGGCACCTAGTATTCGGCATTGTGCTCGCGACAAAATATGGTGCACGTCAGAGCTTTGGTGCGTTTCTTCAGCTCTAGTAGGCCCAAATCTGTAAGGGACTGGGGTAAATTTAGCGTTCCATGCGTCTGCTGCGGTTGACGGAAGGAGGTTTGCACCTACGCTAAGTAGAAGTACTTATCGAGATGGTTGTGTAGGCATCGAGATATATTCTTCGACCACTTTTTCTTCTGTGCTCAGTCCTTTTTTGCCTTTATATTCCCGATGCTCTTCAGTTCCTGTATGTGCGTAATGGAACAAAAATGAAGACAAATTAAGGCCTGGTCGCTTGGCCGGTCGACAGCAATCTAACGGTCTCTGCAGACGCTACTACAGTCACAGACGCACATCTGCACAGCTACAGAACTAGGCGTCAACCATGCCGAGCACGTTATTTGCCACCATCCCACGATAGAGATTACATGATGTCGGCTTTGGCACGTTCAGTAGTTTAACGAGGAGCACAATTTTACGCGTGGATCACACGCTGTCTGTCTACTACGATATCCCTAGTATATAAGACTGCATGTAGAAAAAGCTACGGATTAAATTTATGTATCACAAAATCAAGAACGATAAGGGTAGCAGTATAATATATTTCGCTGGCACGCAAAAGTGTTAATGCAAGCTACAACGTTTAAAACGATGTGATGAAACTAGTGCGTTACCTTTCTATGACAAATCGTCTGGGGCCTACATTCTAATATTAATAAATCTGCTCTAGCTTTTGTTCATACCTGATACTCAGGGTACGCATCTAAAAATAACAACAAAATACATAGCTCTCAAAAGCCGGATACCTTCTTGTTTAGATTCATCGTTCGAATTAAATAAATCAGTTCTATACCCTACTAAGCACAGGTTAGAGGAGTTCATATATACCTAGTGTAACCGTGTTCTGAGGGAGAACACGATGTACATTTGCATACCACTATACTTTTTTCGATGTGATGCTTTGAAAGCCTCAGCCCGTGGTTAAAAGGAACCAAAGTCGCTCTTTCAAGTCTTGCCTACAGCACGTAAATACTACAGAATGTGTGTGAATAAATAATTCTTTTATTTACGGAAGTGAAACGGATTTTGTTTAGGAAGCCCTTATATAATATAGGATGCACAATGTTTTTTGGGCATTTTAGTTCTAAGGAAGTTATTTAGAGCTATTTGAAATAACTTCAATGAGTAAATGCTTTGAGCTTTACGTTTGGTCCTATCAGAAGTAACGCTTCAGACAACTGGCTCACAGCACGAAACCGAGTATCTACGCTCTGGATTCGAATCTAGACTGCCCCACAAGTTTCTAACTTTAGTAAATAAACACGCCACTATTGCCCCAAGGGGGGCACTTTTGCGATAAAGCTAGATCAAGTCAACTTTTTTTTGCCCGTTTTCAGTACCTGTAACCAAAACATTGTGTCTATATCGCGTAACGTCGCAGCATGTGCTGCTTATAGTTAGTAGATCTTTCATAAAACCTTCAGATTAGCCTTGTAACTTGTACCACGAGGCAATATACGTTACGGTAAATTCCCCAACTTTTTTGAAGCCTACAGTTTGCTGCCGAATCTTAATACTGTTAGAACTTGAATTGATTAGAATACAGTTTCCAAACGAGGTGACCATTAGTAGACAAAAATGGTGCTCATTTATCATTATGAAAATGTACACTATATATATACTCTTATAGAGCTCAAATCAGGGTATTTTGCCGTTACCGACTTTGGGCAGTAGCAATTCTTTATTACTATTATGAGTTTGTGATCATAGTTTTCAGTTATTTCTAAAAAGCTTCCATCGATACATAGATAAAGAATAGTTCGATCCCCGGAAATGTTGTGGGAAATTTTTAAGCCTACTGATCTGTACATTTACCCCTTCTATTAGGTTCCCTCTCTCGGAAACCAGGTAACATTGGCCTGCTTCGTAATGACTGGGGTTATCATTTTCCCGTCCCCTTGCCTTACTCTTCATCGGCTTTTCGTCCTCTACATTTCATCCTAATGGACTCCGCAGGTGGCTTCGAGAATTAGCTTTAGCTGAAGACGGTGTTCCCGAGGCAGCTAAACTGCCTTCGCAGAGGCAGAGACCGTTCGAATGAACAAACGGCTGCCGATTGCGCCTGCCAACATTTATAGCGCTCGCGAAAGGACCTCGACTGCCTTTGGCCAGCCGGCTGGCATGCTGACTATCGTTGCTGTCGTCGTCACCTATGCATGATTGTACGAGGCAGTGGTAGAACCGCGTTGGCAGACGGAGTTCGCTGCCCGCATGTATGTGGCCATACATACGAACTTCCATGTCGACCAGTCGCTATTCTGTGCATGCACATGGCGGCGAGTAAGTCCTGGAACGTCCTTCGTTCTTTCCGGGTTATTCCTCTTCCTCTTGCCTGCCACCTTCTACCCCGTTCTTTACCAATCAGACCCACTGAGAAGCTCCGCGCGACCAGTCCGTAGTTCAATCCGGACGCCGTACGCCAATTTATAATTAATTTAGGACTAATGGGTTCCCTTTTTGCCTCACCGCAGTTCACGCGCTAGGGGCTAAAGGCAGGCACTGAAGAGGGAGTATACAGTGAAGGCGCTCAGAGATGGAATAGTGCGTAAACGTTGACGATGAAACAAAGTCGCAAGAGTGAAAGGGAAAGCGAGAGAGGAAAACTGGAAGTTAAAGCAGCAAATCAGGAAACTGCCGAAGACGGTTGTTGACAGGCAGGAACTCAGAAAAGAAGGAGAGGCTGTGTCCTCACTGCGTGAGCCCGTTCTACGATGCTTTAATTGATTCCTTGCGTGTCACTCTCCGTCCCACTATTTCACACATAAGTACCGCAGTGTTTCAAGGTGAAGATCAACATGAACACACGTAAGAAGGTGAGTTACGGTCAATGTATTTACGTTGATTTGAGGTATTCGGATGTTATCATTGGACGGCTGGACTCAAATGATATCGTACAGCTTATTTTAACTGCAATAGTTCATTGGTGTTGCACGCGTAGGCGTCCACAGAGGCTTTACATGGTCGAGGGTTTGCATTCAATTAAAGCGCGAATACGTTCATCATAAAATAAATAACAACGTTCAGTGTTTTTACCTTGGAGGATGCAAAAACGTGTCGTACAGTAATGATAATGATATCTGTTCCTATAGATGGAGTGATTGTATATCTTCCCGTTATGAGCGAGGTTAAATTTTAGATTTTATCTATAATCGCTATCTACTATCGCTACGATAACAGATATAATATCTGGTTTAATTAACTCATATTGATTTTTTGTATGCGACTATAAAGAAACAGTTGCCATAGCTGTAAAGCATTTCTATAGTTATTAGGATAGAAATTATTCAAGGTTGAGTTGTCACAAACTCGTCGTTCGACTTCTTTGTACGTTGCGTTTTATATTCTTTCGGTTATAGTTTCGGTTTGCATGGGAAATATTGGTTTGTAGTCAAGTAAGACATAAGTCTAGGGTTAAGGATAAGCAGGTTTTCAATTAAAAAAGGAACGGCCGATGGTTGAAAAATGCTTCTTGGCTACATACCAAGTAGCTTTGAAAAAGCATGTTCTGAAATTTATTCTTTTCACATATAGGCTGACGACCCAACTGTAAGCTTACTTTTTACCCCCCTCGTACCCACTAATAAATATGCTTTTTTTGTACTAATCGTTCCCTGGTATTTGCTTGTAGCAGTGTCGATAGAATTTCTCCCAGACAGATACATGAAAACTACTCCCGTCTGAGTGGTGGCTGTTCTGTAATCTCCTTGCAAATAGGAAACAACCCGAACTGACGATGGCCTTGGAACCTAGATCAAATGCTCGCTTACATTAGGCCTCTTATACCTACCCAGGGTGCTAGTTCAGCTCGATCAAAAAGTTCTTCTTCGTATAAATACTGGTGCCCGTGCTCCTGAATGACGTAGGTTACGGCAGTAGCACGTTTAGATCTTAAAAAACGCTGAATCCACGAACTGGCCATTGGGTTTGAGTTGCCTAGCAGGGCCTCTAACGCTAGGCGTTTAGGGTTAATGAAGAGTCAAATTAAAGATCTATTACCTATGAAAACATCTTCCAAAAGGTCATCAAGAGGAACGATTATATGAGGGGCAGACAATACTTGTTCAAGTAGATTCCTTTTAAATCCTGGAAACGTCCGCGGTTCTAAAATTGACAGGGTCGGCAGGTTAGTCGGTGGGTAGAAGTCGGGCAGACGTAAATAATTACTGGGTATTTTTAATAATCTAACTGCTACGCTGCACTGTCGATCGCTGAAATCGAGCTATACGCCTTATACTATTGGACAATTAGTAGTAGTAAGAGAGCTACCCTGACGAGAGGCCATAATTAATTTTGTCTATTGTTCGTAGAGCTTATGAGACGTGTTACATTATGTCGATCGGACTCAAGGCACACTTGGAACTATTCGTTCTTCGGTTGCTAAGGCAAGCGTCCAAGTGTATCTGTGAAAGTTTCCAATGAAATGATAGTGTCTGTTTAATCATTGTTTTGATGCTGAGTGAAGGTGTCTAGCCTATCACAGTTAGCTTCGCAGTCGGTAAGACAGAGGTTTACTAAGCCGAACGCGGTGAGCCACTGGAAATGATAACTAGTTACCTGCTTGAGAACACTTGGTACAAGCACATTGTGTCATAGCTAGAAGGGTGTTACGTTTTTTATTCACGTCGTTTTCGTAGAATATCTATCTCGTTCCATTAAAGACAGGTCGGATATATGACTCTTGTTCACCTTTAAGCGCCTTAAACGTTAGGTAAGAAAGGTAGAAGCACCAGGTGGCTTAGAACTAAAACGTTTAACTTTATAACTTTCAATGATGCTCACTGATGATGTTTTAGGATGAACCAGGAAATTATTTGTCTTAAATGTACGACTTTTGGGTTTAGGAGGATATGAATTGTGCTTAAACCCTTCTTATCGGGCTGAACAGACTTCAGTGTCGCCATTATGTATAAACGCCAGCTTTCGAACCTCAGCCGCTGATTGGTACTGTCTCGTACCTCATTTTAAAGAGGCGACGTAAAAATCTACGAAATAATACTAGGACAGTTTTAGCTGTAATGAAAGGAAAGTCTCTCCAGATTAACAAACTATCAGCTAGGCAGGGAAGATAACTATGGTGACGTCAGCATTTGCTGGGGTCGGACGAAATAACTTCATAGATATGTAAAGCAGCTTCGATCGTTACTGAACGGAAGAAGCAATATGTTTTCAAAATATCCTTAAGAAGTTTTGCTACACCGCATTGAATATTTACGAGAGCCTTGCTATGATTAACCGTTTAGTTCGTTAGAACATTTGCTGTACCTTTTTCTCTCCCAGGATGGCTGGTTAGTACTATGAGGCAACAGATAATTTAGGCTTTTTGTTGTCGTCGTCTCCCAGCGGGATGCCGTACGCCGTTCACGTTTCTGACGGAGAACAGAGAAGTCTTCAACAAACATCCGAAGGTCAATTAGAGACTGCTGTGTTTTGTCCAGTCTCTCTGACGGCATTGTTTGCCACTAGCGCTACGAAGAAAACTTCCGGATTTAAGCTAAATTTAAGTGCAGCTAGTAGGTCTTCTAAAACTATCCGATTTATTTCTCGTGTAGATGAAAAGAGAAGGCAACTGTACCCCTGTGTTAGCCGTGATCGCTCTACCGCAGCAGCGTAAATTTGAAGGGACGTTGGCGACACGTACAGCGGCCGTGCGGACCTATCCCGTTCACGGACCAGTGATCATAGAAAAAAGGACAGCTTCTTATGAGATCTTTTTTTCCCACTCGAGAAATAGGCCACAGTGTCAGCAGGACTCTCCAACCTGCCATATCAGCTCAATACTAGTTGATTGAAATGTATAATTCGTTTGTCCTGTAAGTCTTTATTATGTTCGAGTATGAATAATGTCAATGATTTTAGTTAAATCATCGTCATAACTGGCTTTTGTGCTTGGAATTGTCACACTAATTTAGGCAATCGGCAAAGGAGTGTGTCGAGATATCAATATTGGATACAACATCGACATTAATTTTAAACAACGTTAGTAAAACATTGGATGCCACATTGAGACCTTAGTAACCTTGGACCCCAGCGACCACGATATTAATGACTTACGCATAACTAAGTCATAGCCAATACAGGCTAGCATCACGCAGGGAATGCTTGTTAGTAATTCGACTATGTATAATGTCATTGTTAGTCTATATCCATTGTGACAGCTACCACAAAAAGCTATACACAATAATGGTTGGGCTAAGACCAGTTACTACAGCAGTGTATGTATCTGCTGCTGTGTCTTGACCGCTAGTTGCGTGGTATCTAGGTTCTCCTGACCCTCTCCTGTCACGTGTCTATCTACATCTCTGAGTTGCTCATTAAGGAAGCTGTAAAGCGCGGCGTCTGCATCAGCTCACACGCTTTTCATACTCAGAGAGGCGTGCGTGGCTTAGCTCTCTCAACCTAACTCAGGCGCGACAACTACGCCAACACCGCGGAACCTTTGTTCTCTCTCCATTTTTTCTTGCGCTGAAGCCAGCTACTTCTGCAGCACGAGATGAACAACAGTTTTTTTAGTTGCTTGAGCAAGCCGCCTCGTGCCGGCAACCGACAGATCGACCGATAAGATTCTTAAAGGATTGTACCCCCATCAGTATCCTGGATGGAACAGGCAGCCACGTCTGGCAAGTCTTTTTCTAACGGCAAACTAGGAACCTCACCATATTCGTAGACACCGATCGTGTGTCTAGTCTGCCAGATGCTAGATACGCTGTACGGTTTTAGGTCTCGGCTATTTATTTTGAATACCTCCTGGAACGATAATGGACAAACTGTGGATAGCAGCAGCTGAGTCCGGCGGAGTCTTAGTCTGGAGTACATGTGCATAGTGAGAATGGTACAAACTGGGGCATTAGAATGCTGTCAGTCTTCGACGTCTCTTCCTCCTTTTTTGTATCTCGTTTTGCTCTGCCTTTTTTCTTTACGTTGCCCTTGCATGAATGGCAGAAACAGACTTGGCTATACGTTAAGTAAAATTAAGGCTCACATCGGTCGCGCATGACGTGAGGAAACCAGAGGACGGCAAGATCTAAGCGACGACCTGAGGGCGCGCTTTAGGCGCCGATAGAGGCGGCTCCGTGAGTAGCTTTTAATAGGATTTTGATAAGAATTTCTCACCACCGTGGCGCTTTTATACAACTTCAGAGACAGACCACCTTCCCCTGACGCAGGCTGCCTTATATCTTGTCCCCTATACCCTTCTGCATCCCTGTGTCTTCTTCCTCTACCCAAGAATCTCGCCTTAAAATCTTTCTCCGTCCATAGGAAGAAGATAAAAGTTCCCTAATGAAAAATCGTTTGTCGCTTCGACTTGACCTGCCGTCTCGTTAGCCACTGCGGCCTTGCTGCAAGTGTCTGCTAGGCACGATGTGAGAGACACAAGGAAAAACTGTGGAATATGTAGTTTCCCTTGCATACCTAGTGTCCCTGATTTAGTAGTGTTCTAAATGATATGAAAAGGTGTTAAAAGAGAAGATAATTGTCCCGATCGTCCCATTTACAAGGGTATCAATTCTAGGTGCACTGTGACACATGCAGGGAGCAATCATCCAATTCATGTTTAATAACAACCGAATGACTGGAACGCGTCTAAAGATCAACGATATACCCAAGCATCAAGACACTCCGTATTATCTATAGCGTCGTTGCATAAGGCCTGCCGATAGGCCCAGTACTTAGCAGAGACGAGGTCCTATCGTGCAACGGCGAGACGCAAGCCTCAACCGGTGTCGCTCACTATATCAGTCACCGTAATATCGCATAGGGCCACAGGTCCGCCCTTGTTGCTTAACAGATGATAACGAGACAATGAATGAAAGAACGCCGAGTGGTTCAGACTTACAGGTCGCAGATCGTGTATCGTTGCATTTGATGTACGGATAGGATTCAATGGCAGTGTATTGCTACAAAAATTGAAGTTGGCTTTCAGTCCTCTTAAACGTCGCTGTCGCCAATACGACTAACAGGCTACAGTGAAGCGCATTAGTCAGGTGAAAGGGGTAAATTTTAAAAGTTCTCTGTTCAGAAATGAAAGGATAGCAGGCGACAAGCGTCGGAAGCGCGGGTAATTTAAATTTTGATAGGGAAGCTCAAAACGAAGGTAAGCATCCGCTTTTACGGTAAGCAGGCTTAGTCGATAGTGAGTTAAATAGGTGGCATACTCGTTTGTATCTCGGCACTCAAACTCTTTGGCTTACGAAGGCAGCTCCCACTGCCTATATGTGTTCCAATGAACGACTGAAGTAATGCATATATACCAGAAATAAGTAAATGCGGCACGATCATAACGAAATGTGCTGAATTCGGGTACAATGGCAAAGTGATCGAATTTGTCTCGAACATTATTAAGCCAAATATGCATTAAATGATTTAAAAAAGAAGCGATAATATTTATATCTTTTTCGACTTTGGATATGAAAAGAAGTTATATAGTACATTTGTCTAGAGGAGGAGGAGGAGGAGGAGGAGGGGAAGCACTCTTGGCGAGCACGTTTATCAAATGAAATGTTTGAAGAACTAGTACAGTTGCTTCACACATTTAAGGCCGCATCTAAGCAAAAAAAAAAAGCAACCAACCAACCGACGTTACGTTGGTATTTTTGAAGGATACTTCTTTATACTGCTTTATAGCGAACTAATAATTTAAATATGTGGTCTAAATAAACGGATGCAGAAATCTTGAAACAAAAAACATGTAAAATAGTCTATTTTTCTAGGCACCGTCATGTTTATCCATACATTGCCTGATAAAAACGATACTTTCAGCTAGCAAAATGTTAGTTGTATTTACTTTTTTAATACCATATCAAATTCTCTAGGTTGTCCTCTTGAAGCCATAGCTCGTTTCAACTTGTCGCTATATGACGAGCTTTCGCTAGCCTCTCTCCAACTTGTTTATTGCCTATTCGCACACACGCCAAATGGAAGTACGAAAGGACCATCCCCTATGTAATTAACTGAAGTGTCAGCTTCAATGTTATTATCTCGGTATTAGGCGTCTACAGGTTGAAATAATAAAGTGATTTCAAAGAAAAGGTTCCTGTACGGTTGTGATCGTTACAACTTTGTACCAAGCTAGTTGGAAACGAATTGCTGAACCTGAATTAAGGACAGGACCAGTTGTATCGAATTCAAAGGCTGGAAAACTGCAAAAGTACGTACTCGCTGTATAGTGGCGAGAAAATCGGGGTCGAATACTACCCAGAGAACCATGGTGAGTCGCTTATTGAAGCCGGAGCCTAAATGTATAAATGTCTGAAGCGTTTTGATTAAATGATTGACACGTCGTTTACACGGGTTCTCCAGTAGATTTAACTGTTCCTTAAAATCCGACTGGTACTTTTGTAAAATTTCTGGAACGTACCTTATCACCGCTGCAAATGAACACAGACTAACGTTGATGTCGAAAAAGGCTGTTTTTTAGCCTCCATAAAAATCATTTGTGGTTCGGGCAGACAGGCTCGAGTTTACGTCCTAGAAAGACGCAACAAGGTGCGGTCCACTTTTAAATATTTACCCTTTGATGCTCACTTCCTTGCGTAAAACTTGAAAATCGTGGACGACGACATTGTCTTTCGCATTGCCGCCATTTACTGAATTAATCGTGGTAATTTGCTCACCTATTAGATATATCGACTGTCAGGAACGCTACCATTTAGCTCTATAATCATTCTAATATTGTCATGTAGTGCAGAATTATTTTTAGTTTTCTGTGTGAAACTTCCTACTAGCCCGCTGTTTGCGAAGCTCTATGCTTTGAAGAGGAAGACCTCGATGCCCGTAGTTTTTTTTTCTCCAGCAATATAGAATTAAGTGATTAGAATGAATGAAAAATTACCTGATCATCATTCATATCCGCATAGAATCCAATGTTAGACTTTACAGGTTGCGGCCACACCCGAACGCACTAAATATCGGTTAAGCACGTCTTACCACCGTTTTTTTAGTGTTATATTGCCGAATATTGCAGCACATCTACAAAGGCAAAACAGTCGCTCAACAACGATCGCAAGAATTATCTCGTTCCTATCTCTTTGCTTCACTATATGTACTCAGTATGTTTGTCAGTGCTAGCCTTTCTAAAAGCCTATACTTACAAACCTTGTACTACTGCGGTTCCCGCAGCTGCTACGGCCGCTGCTGCTGTGGTGGCTCTCTGACGTCGCTATGTAACCCACCACCAACAATCTCGTTAGCATTAGGGTCAGCTGTAGTAGTCGTCGATGATGCAGCGAGTTGCCCCCTTTTTTCTCCTATTTTTTCCTCGCAGCCTTAGTCCCCGTTCGCCGATGCCCCTTTGGTAAGCTAGTTAGCTTGTGTGCAGACGGAGCAGGGCGGAGCAAGCGCGAAAGACTGAAAAGAAAGTGAGGGCTTGGCGCAAGCTGGAGTTGGCTATCGCCGCCAGAATATACTATAAACGAGCCGTGTTGGTACTAGTAATAATAGGAGGCTACGGACTAGTAGCTGTAGTCACACTGCCGCGATGCCAGTTAGTCTATTAGAGAGAGGAAGAACCAAAGGAATCGAGAAGAAGAATCAAGCCGAGTGAGAGAAAAAAAGAAGAAAAGGGAACATCGAATAGAACTAGAGAGCGAAAAGAACGAGGAGCCGCAGAGTCGATTTTAGGCTTCTGCAACGGACGACCGATCAGACAACACAGAAACAGCAGCAGTTCTAGCGGCGGCCCGTTTTCCTCGCTGTGACAGCAGCACTGGTAATAGTGTCCCTGTCGAGCCGTTTTCGGTTTTTGCCCCCTTCACTTTCTATTCCTGTATTTCTCTTTCTGTTTGAGCTCGTAAACAGCGGAGTCATCTACACAATGTACAGGAAAAGATGCTCCATCTTGAAGCTTTTATCAGGACTAAAGCGGGTCTAGCCAAGTAGGTTAGTTGCTAGGCCCCACCACTATCTGTGGATTGGACGAAGCTTCGCTGGGTCCGCCAGCCGGTTGTCTGCCTGCTTGTCTAGCAAGAGACGGACGGAGGCGCGCAGGATGGGAGGAGAAGGCTGGGTATGGCTAGCGATTCATTGACTGGGGTAGGCTGGGTCTGCCGGCCTGGGTGGCGCTGGATAGTGTTGCCCCCCCCCCCCCTTGGCGGCTCAAATGCACAAGAAAGAGGGGCAGAACGCTGGTGGACCGATGAGTGATCTCTTGTTGTGTGTATCGCAGTAGTAGACTGGATAGGCGTAAAGCTTTACATCGTTCTGTGCCGTGTAGCCCGCTGCATGCCTGCAGACGAAATCTTTGTAAGGAGCAGAAGGCCGCGCATTTTGTTAAACCGACATGACTGGTTGAACAGGAGTAGGTCTGATAATGGTCTGATGTCGTAAGCCCTGCTAGTCATCAGAATGACACATCCTTATCATACAGAGCTCCTAGACTATTGTATGATATAGAACTAAGAATGCAGTTAATCAGTATTGTCGACATGCCGCAAGGGTACAAAGATCAGTTACAGCGGGCTCGTCACATCACACCTGTCATGGATGTGCAATAACTGATTCATTCTTCGCTATATATGGAACGACCTCCCGAGAAGAATCAGCCTCGGCCAGCCAAATTTCTCGCCTAAGCAACCGATCGTTTGGCTGTTCCCCTGCTGAATGAGCATTACTATTATCATCTTTATTATTATTATTGTTATCGGGATAGTTGGTAGTTAGACTACGCTGAGTTCCATTGTTGGAGATGAAGAAGTCAAGGAGGTAACTATGAGATACGAAGATTACCCGCCGTTGCTCCGTCAGCTTCCGCATCGGTAATGGCCACCATTCAGGCTTGGTGTTTGAATAGCTATCCACGATTCGATGATATACTCTGCGAAGAAACCAGCTTAGCTAAGTGACTTTTTCCCGGTCAGAGAATTTTGGGGCAAACATCGGAGTCAATTAGCGATATAGGCTTGTCGAAGGTTCCTTGGTGCCGTAACTTGAAACTATCAGTTTCGATCCGATTCGAGCATGACGCGTATTAGGACAGATAAAAACCCATCGGTAAGAGTTTAGTTCGTTGTAAGCATGAAGACTGAACACTCATCTATAGCTAGAACGTATTTCCCGCGACAAACTCTCGTTACGAACTGGTGCTTGTAGGAAAATTATTACTTGATTTTTTATGTACCTTATATACTTTACATAGATGTTTAGTACGGCTTTTATCAAATATTCAGGTTTTGATTTGTCGCACAATGTAGAACAGAAATGCGAGCGAGACCTGGGTACCGGGGGGCTGTGTATAGCATTCTCCACACTAGTTGTTAATAATAAAAACATTAACGGTAGGAAATGACTCAACTCGTTATTTAAAGCACGTTTACTAACGTGACACTAATTATTACGAATATCGAAATAATATACCTATTTGTAAAGTTCTAGCATTGCTCTTGGCGAGATGAGAGCCGTATAAGGCTGTGGTCTTATAACTTGAAGTGTTCTGGGAAGACAAGTTTCGAATGAGCAAATTGCTGGTTGACTTTCTCGATTATCGATAACTTACCAAACATATCGATATGCGCTCCCTCATCAATGGCAACGATATTGATACCGTCGGTGGTATACCAACGGTGGAATTAATGGTCGTATAGCCAATAAGTTGGTAGCTGACGAGTCAATTTCTTTTTGCTAACATTGTTAGACGAAATTGAACAATTCACTTGTGACTTTGTAATCAAAGATTGCTATATGTATGTTATTGTGAAAGTTATTATCTGATTATCCTGCCGGAGAGGTTTACTTTACGAAACAATGTAGTAGCTCTAAATAATAGGTTAATGGGACGACCTAGTCACGGCGACATAATTTGTCGGTTCATTTCAATGTTACTATATTTGTAACATTTCTTGAGATCTGTGTGTTTGACTAACGTAAAAACCTTAAGAAAAACGACAACGATTCATTATAGATGGTTATATTTTGAAACATTCAAGCAGACAGCGTTCGGACATCACCAAAAACGCTATGCATGTGCATGGAATGCACGTATCGTACAAATACCATTTCATACGCTCTTGAGGCAATTAGAATCTATTTTGATTGTTTGCACAGCGCGACGTAAATGATAGCTTTATAGGATCTCATTAGCTATATATTTAAAGATTTAGCCGGACACAGGATCTGAGTACGGGTTCTAGTGCAGCGTTACTCGATTAATCGAAAGCTCTCCGACGTATTAGAGAGTCTTCTGAGGCAAAGTCTATTTTCGCAGTTAAATCTAAAGCGTATCTTCAGAAAACGTTATATTTCATAAAATCCTAGCAATTTTGTGATTAATTATCAATAGTACCTCATAATATAACTATTGCGCTTTGTGATCACGTATCTAACTTTAGGCCCATTCGAGAGCTTCTTATATATCACATATGTAAGCGAGGGTGAGGTTTGTTTCATTCAAATCCAGACCAAGATCAGCGCTTAAGAGCACTCTCTTTTAAGAGAAATGACGATGTTGTAAATATCTTAAAGGGCATAAAAGGCAAGGAAAGTTACGATAAGTCGGGGCAGTTGCATAGCCTCAGGTTCATCCGCTACCATAATCAACTAGAGGGCCGTAGTATTATGATTGATATAGGCTCGCTAAACAAAAGCTACCACGAATGCAGTACTAAATACTTCCATTGATATTCTATACTGCCACAATATGCCTGACTTAATGTTGGCGAAAAAAAAACTACATCGAACTCAAGAGTCCTAGGACTGAATAGCAGGAACAAGTTTGCAGGGCTATAATTGAATCCCAGTAATGCATAATGTAGAATGCTCTGTCCATCAAATCTAAGATCATTATATCTGTAAACTGTTCAAAAAATATGTTGTGATACGATAGGTAGGGTTGCTTTAACGTTAGATAAACCGGATTGCTAAAAAATTACCTATCTTTTCTTCAATTTTTAGGACGACGACCTAGCGGAACCGGTTCATTAAGAAGGGGCGCACCTCCTTGGATCGAAGTCTGATGTTTCTATCCCGACCCGTCGCATCTATAGATTGCGAATTTGCGACCTATTTTCAAATCACGTTGAGTTTTGGAAGCATTTCATAAATAAAACACAATGGTGTTGACGATCTCAAAAACATAACCCTGTTATTACTGTCAAAACATAAACTAGTTGAACGCGAAAATGGGCTTTTCAAAGTACCTGACCGATGTGATAGGCTGGTAAACGCATAGTTTGTGTGAGGAAACGATCGTAATCCCTGCATACTATCCCTATTTCGGACAGTTCCCACTGTTTCCTCCATAGATGTGATACGATTCGATGTTCTTCCACTCGAATGAAGGTCAAACTCCGACATAGAGTCAGTAAACTAAACAATGATGCTGTAAGCAGGCAATATGCGGTTCGAAAATAGGCGAACAAATTAATATAACAGGGAGTTTAATAGTATTATTTCTCGATGGGTTCAACGCTAGGCTGCACGTTTTTAAAAGCAAGAATTCTACGGTGTATTCTAACGTGTTTTTTTTTTGTTACGTGCGGTGTGATTGTTTCTTTAACTCTATCCAAAGTCTCCACCACTTCTCAATGACGATCTCGGTAATTTGCAGTTACGTTGGCAATCAGGGTACTAACCTATCTAGTTTGGTCGTTCGTTACTTCCGCTATTTTCCAGATTGATAACTAGCTTAGCCGGGTTCTGATGTCTGTCAGCTTTTTGTTTCCGTTGCATAGAGCAGACCACTCTTGATTCTCTTTTTCCGTCCGTCTGCATATAAATAATAATAATTATGTTACGCCGATCGATTTTAGTTTCGAAATGGACGCTAGTAACATCGACACTGTATGACATTTGCATAATTCAGCTATTGTCTTTTTGGTCATACTGGCCATGGTACGAGCTAACGCGGCCGCAAGGAAGACAGGTTAACGTCTGCCATATGCCCCACTGAATCTCGCCGATACGCGAAAGACGAAAGAGATATGCGTACGTCTGAGTCATAGTATCCGCCAAGGAAAGTTGGAGTTAACACCTTAGATCTTCGTAGAACTTCTACCTTCGAAGTTCTACATCACACGGCGAAATCAGTTCGGCACAATTTTGCTGTTAGAGTGTCGATGATGATGATATATAGTATAGGCGCTTACGAGCCTATTTTCGGGGAAATAGCTCGTTTAAAAGGTTTGTCCCATCTGTCATAAATGGCGGTCGCAAGAGTCAGACTTTTGCCGCCTTGGTTGAGTCTGACAGGCTCTAGTCCGCCTAATGACAAATTGAGCAGCGCTCCGTCACTGTCATAGTTAGCCCAGAAAACAGCTTAACAGCACTTTCTCAAAGATCAGCAGATTCGCTAATTCGCAAAGCAAGAGGGTCGATATTTTCATTCGATGTGTGCGTGACCCCGGAGCAAATGCAGGGAGCCCGATCCACAACACGGCGGTTAAAGGTAGAATCTGTACGTGTGGTCGACAAAGAAACGAATCACGGCTACACGCGTAAGGCGAACGGGTAATAAAGGAGGTAAGTAAGCTGCCTCATTATAGTTCGGCCAGCGTATTCACGCCGATCACATATTACATATCTTTTTATCGCCTCTATGGTCCCCTAAGTATCTGTTGGCAACATAATTTACTACTGCGGCTATATGACACATTTAGCTATGATATTTGTGAAAGCCTATTTATTATATATGCTATTCTACAACTAATGATAACTAAACATAGACCCCACATAAAAAATTAATTTTTATATTAGCACTTAACCGTATTATCAGACATATCCGGCTTTGACTGACGTCAGGCAGCAACGAAGGCTCCACACGAAAGATGTTATGATTTTTTTTTTCATTTGCACATTAACCTTGTGTTCTCATATCGAAAATGCTATATTCAGGTGACAATGCTGGGTACTACTGAATTTCAGGTACAACAAGAGCCCCCCCGTAAGGGCTCGTGACTCGTTGCTATTCTCTTATGATGACACATCGCGCTCAGTGTGAAAGGACATCTTTCGGCAATGATGGGTAGTTTTAGCAATTGTAGTAATGGCTATGATAAGTGGTAGAATTCTTCACGTGCCACTTTTCTAAGCTCAACAGCAGCTCGTCGCGAGGCCGAATGAGTCAGCTAGCAGAAGCGGTAGAGATGCTTCCGTGCCAGGTGGGCCTGCCAGCTAAGCAGAGGTTGTGCTGAGCTTATTTATCTTCTCCTGTGTGCGTGTTGCCTCGCCAGGCATCCTTCATCAGGACGCTCGGACCTGGCCCAACGGACAATCGCTACTCTCCGTCGAAGGATACTGCATCAGTTATGCACTATGGTGACGCGTCTCATAAGAAGAGCAACGGGAGCCAATATGGGCAGAGCAGCTCCAAGATGCGAACTTTAACGCTAGCGTCTAATCTTGCTTCTGCCGCTGCGGCTAGTACTTTCGCCGCTGTGCCACATATGATGATAGTCGGTGCTTGAACTCGAGGTTATTGGGTGGAGAGGTCCAAGACAAACTGGTGTCGCCAGCCTCGGTCGCTTCAATACGACAGCCTTCCTTCGGTCGAAGTCAACAGCGGAATAGAGCAGCGCTACAAGGTCTTCGTCTCACCTCGTAATGACGCGATTATCCCGTTCTTTACCCCTCTTTAGTCCCGGACCTCCCTGCCAACGATCATTCCTCTGCGTGATTCATTCCTCTAAATGATTCGGGCGCACACTTCAGGCGCCTTTTCTCCACCCTCAAAGGGCTACTCTCGGTTATACGAGTAGCAGACGCGAAGCGCTTCAAATTTCTCTATCTCCCAGCAATCTACCAGCTCGACCAATTTATCGTGATCCTATAGTGGCCAAATACGAGGAATTATTGTGCGCTAGCCTCATAGTCGCGTAAGCCCTATCACTCGGTCCTTGTACCCTTGTAACTCTTTTGCTCTGTGTAGCGTTTTCTGATCCTCGAATTTCGCGGGAAGCTGCCGCAGCGCCAACGACGTCCTCAGGCAGGTGTAAACTGTCACGACGGGCGGGGTAACAATTATGAGAGAATTTAAATTTAATCCTACCTAAGTCACCAATCTTCGGGAGTATCTTTTCTGGGCAACGAGGGAAACATTCACATATCATAGCCTTGTTCTTTGTTTTCTCGCGAGAACAGAAAATGGATTTAGGGAATTGTTCCTGGCAGCAGCGGGAGTGTCTCGTCGACCTTTGGACGAGGCTCGTTAGGCCGCAGACGATTACGCTGTTTGCCAGGATCGCCTTTCGCTCATTTTCTTTTCGCACTTTATGACCTAAACGCAGTATTCTCAGTTACGCCGGGGGCCGGATCGTTCGTTGCTTCATCATATGGCAGCGCTTTTATTTGGCAGCTTTCATGTGGTTTAGAAAAGTACCGCAATGGTGCTGCCAGCAGTAAGGTAGCGGCAGCTTCAGTAGTCGAGCTCTAGTAGCTAATCAGATTCTTGGGTGGAAATGACGAACGATCGTCCTGCATCTGCCGCTGCCGGTTGGCCGATGGTTTCCCGTCTTGATCTCCACTGTGGTCCACACTCTGGCGCAAGCACTTGCCTTTGTATTACCCTGCCTTTTTTATCCACTTTCACAGTCTCTAAAGACTCACAGCTTGAATGACGACGGCGGTATTCGCGGTGTATTTTTACAGTGTTGGCTACGTTTTAAAGCCAAGAAAACTGCGAACCTAGCATAGTGAAGAAACTGAACGAAAATAAGTAGGCAGATGAAGTACCGGGCGAAAATCCCTGCTGACACGATCGTTTTCAACTTGGCGAAATATTTCTATATGAGTATAGATCCGTATAGTGTGAAATCATGAACAATATCAAAGAAGATTTTCATATGTATAAGCACATCTAAATATACGTGTACGTCTGTCTGCCACCTCAACGAGACACTGATATATGGTACCAGGTTGGGCGATGATGCTTTATCGGTCTGTAACGGCGATCAGGGTAGTCAAAGTTGAGACCTAAAAAAATACGAAATAACTTTCGTTCTTGCTTAACTTACCACAGCTACGATATTGGGCGCGTTTGCCGTCCAGTCGTTGGCCTTCGTTCCTAAGCCTTCCTGTCCCACTCGCTTCTAGAGGCTTGCCAATTTCTGCGTGACTGTTATATGTGTATGTCTATCTGCTTATACTTGTAAGCAGAGGGTACTCCTGACGCCGGAGAAGGCGTCTAAGAATTGTGTGGAACGATGGAGGAAGCCTGGCTGAAGACGGATCGCGCCAATTAAGCTTCCTCCGGCCGCTGGCCTTTCTCCCTTTGACGCACTGCTAGCGTTTCTGCCCACTATCATTGCTGTCACTGCCCCTGCCACCTAAGAGTTGAGAGTTTGCGCACGCTTTCCTTATTCTCCACGGTTTCCCGGATCCCCCCACCCACACCCCCGCTTGTTCCCTAGTCCAAACTCTGGTCTTCTTGTTTGGTACAGTAGCGCAATGTAGCAGCCAAAAGCTGTATAGCCATCGCGGGAGGCGGCTACCTTAGCGCCCGTTTGCCGTATGCTTGTTCGCCGAACCGTGCGCTTTTTTCTGTGTGAAATGAAGGGAACAGCTAGGCGCCCGCGGACGACATACGGCTCGGCTTTCTTTAGCCTGAAAAAATATGCCAGCTTTCCAGTTCGCTAGGCCATAACTGCCACTATATTCGGTGGTCTGTTTCCATGAAATAAGCTGCGAAGGGATAAAATGGGAAAATATTGGGGGTGGAAAAAGAAAAAAAAAGGTACAGGCAAAACGGAATATGAAAATGGTATGGCTTGTCTCGGCAAGCAAAACGCGGATAGGTCGCGGCTTCCTTGTAGAAAGTTGACTGCATGGACAACAGGCGAACGGAAACGTCGCTACGTAGATACCCTTCAAGACAGCATCAGTCGACAGTTGCAATGAATTGCTTACAATGTAAAACATGGTACGTTATGTTGTTTCGTGATCATTTAAATAAGGTAACTGATTCGAATGACAAGTAGTCTCCAAACGCTTATTATGCAGGGCCGAGTCGGGCTCACCAATGGTTTCTTTATCGCGTGCAAGGTCGTATAGCTGCAAAAATAATAATGATCTAAGTGTTACAAATTCTAATGTAAGATTAGATATCTTTATCTATCGTAATGTAATGGTTGATTGCTCAGCGTTATTGCTTTTGATTACTTGTGTCTAATACGTACTTCGTATACCATCGTAATGCTGAGTATAATAAACGCACGATCATACGTGTTCGTCGATGTATCGTAAGAAATTATCCCGTATTAAGCTGAGCGTGTTTCGAGCCTCTGGTTTTTCAACTGTATTTATTGTTATCCTGTGGTTGAGACACAGTTACTATAACTTCTTTATATATATGTTTCGGGAAATTGGTGTTGAAACATTGCAAAAAATTTCTTTGGACATATATTCTACAACCCAAGCGAAGGCGAAGCTAAGATTCAAAGTTTTTTTCGGTACAATGCACACGTATCGAAACTACATGCAGTCTCTAGTGGAACGTAACGATCTAACTGCTTTATGCCACCTCTGTCATACTTCTATGTCTGCGTTCCTGTCGTAGTTATCCTAAAGGCGGCAAAAAAGATCCAGAAAAGTTTATGCTAACTTACCTCTCCGAGACCTCTGTTAATTAATACTACGGCATACTATGGATTGTTGTTCTTTAGTCTTTCAGTTTGAACGTAACCACATTGCAATGTACAGGACTTCGCTTAAGTCTCGTCACCAGTATCGCGACTGCTTTTAGGAGGAGACTCAATAACTTTTCAATAACACAGAGCTAGCAGAATAATAAATATCGCAACGAGATAAACTGACAACTATTTTTAGGCGGAATAGGGAAAGACTTTGAGTAGTTCTCTATAAGTTTCGAAACAAAGGGAACCTGGTCCTTTGACATGTCATACAGTTTGCTTATATTCAATGGCTTTGCATTTATGTCTCAAGTGTACGTTTCCTATAGCAACGACGAAGAAGTATCGGAAAAGAAAGAGAGTTCTACACTTTGACAATGCGTTCCCACATGGCTTCAACTATTTGACGTACATCTTCAAAAGTAAACCTAAACGGCTCTTTACCGTTGAGCTAATATGCACTGCAGACGAGGAGCGATGACCCCATATTCTACATTTAAGCGTTATAAGTTGATTGCCGTGGTTGACCCGTAGCAGCTCTATCGTGCCCGAAGAACATCGTGCCTTCTGATTCTTGTTTTATTTTTTGTCTTCTTATCAATCGTTCAATTGGACCCGAATTTATACTGAGCATTCTCCAAAAATCTAGGTTACCCGAAAACTAAATGCTAACTTGTTGTTTTCTGTGGACCCGTCTGTATGCGCTATACGGGAAGTCACTGACAAAAATCACTTTAATGTATGCCGAAGATCTAATGTTCCTCTATTCTAATCTTCTGTTATGGCAAATAGCGAATTAACACTTATGGAGCGTATGGGAGAAGCTAAAAAGAAACCATAAAGTCACTAGACTGTATTATATTAGGCTTGGCTAGTATTGTAAAAATAGAAGTGACAATCAGCAGTTACGGAAGTAAGTTGTTTGTGCCATTTTGAACTCTGAGGTTTTATTGATATTTTAAAGAATAAGTAAGCCTGGCGTCAAACGTAGTCAAGCCCGTACAACCACATGGAGGCGTCCGACTACAGCAACTTCTTTTACTCGATAAACGACAGAAACTTTAGCAAGATGGGGCTTGGCATGTTTATTTCCCGCTAGCCATCATCACACAGCACAATATGCGTATATAGGCATTTCGATAAAGTGCTGGCTAGGCAGGCTCGACCATTCCTACAGTCTTCGATATATTAACCAGCCTTAGACCTAACCATATGAGCTGAGCAGTTTTCACAATAAATTGAATAAGTGCTTTGCCCTTGGCCTATTTTTGGCCTGGAGTATCTTAAAACTTGTGACGTTCAACTTTTTCTGAACAATATAACAGCTAAGGAAGCTGCTGGGTGCGCGGACTTAGTTTTGTAGCCATTTCAACCCTAAGTCGCGTCAAAATGGTTTAGTATATCCTATCTGGATCTATATTCGACTGAGATCAGTCAACAGGATGACCCTGTACTGTTTTTCCTGGATGAATGTGAGTTGTGCAAATGATTTCCTTCAACTCGTACTATCCATTCAGGTGGCAAAGTGAAACTGCAGGATGGGTTCGCACCTCGAAAACGGTTCTTAGTGGTATAGATTTCCGGCTGAGAAAAGGTGTCAACAAGAGCGCAGAACTGACGAATACTCTACGTAAACAGCAACTCCTAGGTCAAGCAAATTCGAATGGATCACCTGTCTTCGATCAGCTTTAGCTTCATACATCAGGACATCTTTTTCTGGATAGATAAGGTTACAGTTTCGCAATTTCCAAGAAGCTTACCATGTAATGGCGCTCCGGATGAGCGGCAGTGTACAAACGCTGTATGTTACGCCGCTCGCCAGTACTTCGGTCTACATGCATTAATTTTGTAGATTGTATTGATCTGCCGGACATTACATCAACTGCCAAATACTTTTATTTTTACCTTTAAAGATTAATTTACTTTGTTATGACGACTTACGATATTGGCCAGTCCTAAAAGGCCTATCCCCTCGTTTTGTGGCTTTCGGGAAGCCGTACAATTTATTACCTCTCTTCTTAGCTAGAAAATGTGTTCTATTCGAAAGCGACCGCATAATTATTGACAGAAAAAAATCATTAGTATATCTCCGATGTGGGTTTATCAAGGTTTCAGATTCATTTACCTGAGCTGTATCGGGCTGCCCATGTGCGGAGTTTTACTTTTTGAATTCGGCTAGTTTTGGCGGTTGTTGATAAATTTGCATTGGCACTGTATGTCCAAATAAGGCCGCCTCAAAAGGAGAGGACTGAAATCCGCAGCATATGTTGGAGTAAGGAAAATCGATGACGGTTGAAAATATAACGTTCAAATGGCCAAGGACAACTTACTGAAAAATGAAAAATAAAAAACTATTTCTATAAACATTGTCATTGCATATTACAACTACCATAATTATAAATTTTCATAATAGTTATAATTTCATTTAAAGTTAAATATTGAATTAAATTTCAGCACATAACCTTTATTCTTGTGGTGCTTGCTCACCAAAAATAATATTACCCTACCAATTCTAGATTCCGAATTATGAGCTATCCAAACAACGTCTATAACAACAGGTATCAGGGTTTACTGACGCAGCTGCTTCTAAAGATACCTAATGAGAAGTTTTATCGCCCTTCTACCTATCGCTTCTTCGTAAATCCCTGTAACAACTGCCCATATCTCGCAATCGTTATCGATTTTTTCTAACAATATGAAAGCATCAACGTAATCATGTACGGCAATAACCTTTTGATGCCAAAAAAAAGCACACTTCAACTAAGCCGCACAACCTAAATAAACCTAACGTTGACCTAATGTTGACAGGCAGCTAGACTTGCCCAGTACAATATGCAGATCCTACCAAATGGATCGGCCACAGGCCCCATAGTCACACTAGGTTACGCTAGCCTAATATCTGCTGTTAGCAGGTTTCACTCAGGACTTACTGCTGAACAAGCAGGTTATATGAATAGAGCAAAAGCTACTAGACGGACTAGACTGGGGTGGAGCTCGGCCCTCCATGTAATGGACACATGAAATCTTCAGTATTATTATACATGGGTACATTTACTTGCACCACCTAGACAACAAGGTACTGGCTCCCCCGAGTGAGACAAAAGTGAGAGATAGGGCGGTTAGATGGCATCTCCCTTGGCCACATGGCGCTTCCCACTGATTTACCACGGCTGTCACAATTTCTTGTCTATGTTGGCAATTCGAAGAAACCAATAATGAGCTGTACCGTTCCTCATCGTGTCTGCTAAGGTCAAGGAAGGATTGGTACGCGGTGATGCCGATTTCGCCCACTTCAGGTTCTACTTTGTGTTCTACCTTTGATCTATCTTACATACGTCACCATCATCGACATGCTTAGCGCTTACTCGTGCACCTATTCACTGGACGACGCTTCTCTCCAGGCAACCTCAAAAACGCAGAACGAGAAAAAGGCAGCGCTGCTTGTCAGTCCTTTAGATCGACACCAAGAGCTGTCATGCTATATGACAGACAGCGTCCCTTCTCTGTCACGTATTCCTGATCGATTCCTGCTGAATCAAAATTTCGGTTATCGAAGTAACGCACGCTTGAGTCCAAGAACCGAGTCGGTTTTTTAAAAACGTGTCCTTCATGCAGGACCTTATCGGGTTTTAGAGATAGACTAGTAAAACGTAGTATGTGTCGTATTAGACAGAATTTCGACCTCGTCGAGTTTCGTGAGCTACTGCTCGATATCGAGACTGTGAATACTTGTAAGTACATATGTGCAGTGTACCTAGTCCAATTTTAGCATAGCATCTCTATGACGTAGCTGCTGTTGCCGTTGTTAAGCGCGGGTGTTTACTCTGTGGCGCTATGGCCAACGTATAGGGAACTAACTTCCCCTCGTCTGCCCGATACCTTGAAGTGGGAACAGAGGTTAGGTGGAATCGCGGATACTCATTCGAGTTCACACACCTGCCGATATTATCGACATGCTGTTAGATCCTGACCCTGCCCAAAGCAGCAGATACGGCCAACTAAGCTCCTCTCTTAGTTTGGGAGTGTTCGATGCGTAGGTATCACCTATCAGAAAAGTAGGTAAAGGGGCCCTTCATGCACATATCACATATGAACGCAACATAATGGTAGGAGTGGTAGTATCCTGGAAGTATTTGGCGGGCCTACGGATAGACCGGCCGGCCGTCTGCCCGTAGAAGCATCAATAAGCTTCATTAGCCTGATGCTTAGTGAGTGCAAAGGAGAGAGCGGTTGCGGCCACGTAGACACGGGGATGAAGGATAGAAATGGGATGCACTGTATAATGATGCCGCGGAACAGAGCCGTCGGGATACAGTGACGTGGACAGTTTCCCAGATCGGCGTCGTAGTTGCTATAACAGAGTGCAGGCTGGCGAACCCAGTTTTATGCGCAAATCGAATCATTCTCATATTGGAATGCCTACATGTTTTTCTCAACACGCTTTCACCGTTCAACAGTGAACCTTTGGTAGTTTATATCTTTGTCTAGAGTTTGATCTTTCGCCACCATGCGGATATAAACAATATTTTTCTACGCTGGTAGACGTGATCAAATGAGTGATGTTCTTTTAATTCAGAAAGACATCTGTATAATATCGTGTATGAGAATTAAGACGAATAGCATACCGTTTTCGTCTAAGTACTCTATTAATTTTGAAACGTTATGCAGACAAATGGCAATGTTATGCAGATACAATTATTAAATTTCATAAAAAGTATCTAACATAATACATTTGACAATATTCTGATATAAAAATAGCTTAAGCAACCTAGAAAATCGGCCTTGCTGAAAAAAAAAGCCTAGTGCTTCAAGATCGCCTCAACGAAACCCAGTGCTCTTTGCTTGCTTCTGTAAATTCGTAGTATTATCTTAATTGATTTATACCGATATGTGAACGATAGGTTAATATTTTAATCTTGAGTTCGCCTACATTATAAACTGTATGTGGGTATCGAAGAAATCAGAGTCGAATGAAATTTCCTGCGGTAGTATAAGTCATTCTGATGGTCTTTTATTCGTTGTGTACTCTCGCCTCATCTTTCTATCTGAAGACGGGACACCCACCCCACAGAAAAGCACCGACAAAGAAAACTTGGTTATAGGGACGCCGACTCGTTCGCGAGCTCCTCGGGGCAGAAGCTGGGTTGAGAGGGGGCATAATCAGCACCTTATACTTCATTACCCTCGGCTTTCTCATGCAAACCAGCGCATGAAAGGACTAACGCGGGACCAAGAGGTAAATTCGTCCGGGGTCTAACTGGCACGCAGACTGAAAGATACCCCGAAAACCCCACAAGGCATCTCGTGCACCCGCATCCCCTACGGGCAGGATTGAATAGGTATAACCAACATGCAATATTTCCCAAAACATGCTCGAAACACATCGTCTACTTCGACATGTTCGTGTTCACTTGGGTACGCTTATGTATAGATGAAATTACCGCTCCAGACCACATTAAGCATCTTGCTACCAAAATTAGTCCATTATCGCGACCCGAACAGTCGCAAAGAAAACCTCTACGAGAAACAGCTTTATTTAGCTATGCTTCGCCTTAAAGTCCCGAGCGAACTAGTATAGTCCTACCGAATATGTAGGACGTTTTTCTGGCCCAAATCTCTTGTTTGTACATAGCTGTAAACTGAAGAGATTTCTATATTCCCATACCTACTTATGGATGTTTTCAGGAAGTGCTATACGAATATAGAGAAGATATATTGTCCTTGAAATAAACATATCTATTCGCAGCTTTCCTTCCACAGGCGACCACGCAATGAACATATGACTGTCAAGATTCTTGCTCATTAACAGATTACTTAATGGGGACGCATTTCTACGGCCTCTTCGAGGGCTCCAGAAACTATAAACATTCGTATTTAGACTTTTCAATAAACTTTAATCATATCGAAATCTTTACTAGCGTTCGATAAATATTATAATAGTTTAACAAAATAAGTTGTGCGTTGATAACGAGCAGAAGAAGAACTTTAAATAGCAACATAAGTCGACGTTTATAAGACCTACTGTGAAACGTACGCTGTTCCGCTTAGCACCACATGCGTCTCAAACGCAGCTATTTGCGAGTGTCTACACATTGTAAACGTTTAGCATTAGGCCGCGTAGCGAGGCCGACACAACTAGATATGTCTACCGGTTTTGCCTGGGCGGATCGCAATTGGGAGCGTGCTTGTTGCCCGGATACGTACAATCCATTACATGACCAACAGTCGTCTTAATTCCATCTCGACAATTAATTTCCTGTTCTTTTTTTTCATTACCAAAGTTCACCGTTTCTTTTCAATGCCGCTGTTGTACATCCATCAATTCTTTGCAGATCGTGTCATTGCTAGGAATTGCGAAAACCAAACAAAGTCCTCCGGTGGACCGCGCATCGGGGCAGGACACATGCAAGAGTAAGCTAAGGCACTGTTCGAAAGCAAACGTGATAAAGCAGGGCAAAACAGAGAACGCGAGGAAACGACTGTAGTTGAAACGCTGCAGTCCAATTGTGCTTAACTCTGCATCACGTATTCACTGCAGCGCACTTCACCTGAGGGCATTCATTGTTTTAATTTTATCAACACCCCTCCACTAGTTTCTTGCACACAGAGTCTTTTCAGCTTGCTCTTCAGTCCGGCAAACCAGCCCTCTACAGCCACCCAAGGCTGATCGGTTTGCCCGTACCTATGGTGACTCATACATACGTATACGTAGGTAGAATAGAACGCAGCAAAGACCATAGCACAGCCTTACAGAATAGGGACGAGAGAAGCAGGAGGCAGTGCATCATTCGCTTTGTCCCAGACGCTGCGAAGATGCCCCCAACAATGTCAACAGATCTAGCAAAATAACTTAATTTTTGCTAAGTTGCACGTATTGAGTGGATGTTTAGCTGGTTCACTTTAAATGACAACTTAGTAGTCTGGTTAAAAGACTTTAGTGGCCAGCGTGAACTAATGTAAAATTTTATACGGATTCTGAATGTCGAGAGCGTTTCGATCACCGTCGTTCGGGCCATGTTAGTAATAAAGTATTTAAAAAAATCCTACAGAGAGACCTGTGTCTAAAACAATTCCAGTTTTAAAAGACGAGCAGCTGTCGAGGAATCGAGTTATCCAATAATCGTTGCTCATTCGTTCGTTGTTGTCAATTTCAAACAATAAGTTCATCGAAAATAGCGGACATTAAATAAGGATCAATCCCAAAACAAACGTAAGCGTCGCTTGGTCTAGTTCTTCATATCGGGTCGTTTCCGTATTGATTTCATCGTAATTAATCCATTTGTCAGACCTTTCCCCAGGCTTTAGATTGCTTATTGATCGCCATTGGATCGGTTTGTGTGGACGATGGGCTCAAGGTAGTTCGTACTACTTTACAGAAGTAGTCCAAACAACAGCAACATTGACTTAGCTCGAAATAGCTCACAAAGTAATCGTTAGTAGGTCGTTCTTTATAGAGCACTAGCGGGCAGCAGACCCAATGAATTTAATGGTCAATCGATTTACTAAATGGTTTAGGCTCTATCCTACAATAAATTTCAATTTTAAAAGCCAATAACAAGACAACCTGCTCTGGCTGGAGACGTGCAAATGGCTATACATTTATTGCGGGTGCATACACGGCATTATATTGACTAGCTCGGAAATACCGTCTGTTTGTACGTATATACACAGAATACTAATCGGTGTAACCAATGAGTTCAGATGTTTTTGAAGTTTCATAGAACCGACTATCGATGCGACAAAGTTAATCGCTTTTGCAAAAAAAAAAAACAGAAAAAAAAAAAAAAGATCTAATTCGTGAGTTTTCATATGCGAGCCATTGTGAGCTAGGGAAAGGAAGACATGACAGGAATCTATAGCGTATTTTCATACAAAAAACAAATACAATGCAAAACAGGAACTGCAAACGAGAAATAGAAGTTCATATACGAAGGCAAGATAAAAATCGTAATATAAGAAACTATCGTTGGTTTTTTATAGCATTCAATAAAAGCCACGGAAATCGTGGGCCTTCCCCGGTAAGAGTCTGTAGATGACATAATCCTATTTCGCCGAACTCACAGCACCTTTTAGCTAAACAGCTGATGAGGCCCGCCACATTTCGAAACTTCTATTCCCATAGTAAGCCTAGCGACAAATTGCTCACAACGAAACATTTCTTCCTTACCAATTATTACACAGAATGGGTTGTCCTTGAATTTTTTTTGATGTATAAGCTTTGTCTACGATATTTCGTCTACGTATATGCTCGCTTAGGTCGATTAGTTGATCAAAGGCACATACATTGTTGAACACGTATATTGATTTGTTCAATCAGCGGGGTCAGACCTGTGTTAAATAGCACACAGACTCATACGCGAGAACGACACGCGGAATAGGAAACTTGGCTAGAAGTTTTGTCTAAAGTGTTGACCAGCGCGTTCTACTACATCAGTCTACCCAAGTCACCCATAAGTAACTTCTATTATCGTCATCAACGGCTAGACGCGCGACTAGCACATCTCGCGAGAAGTATCAATCAGCGCCACTACATACAGATCAACTTCAACGTGTTAATAGGTGTATTTGAGAACAAACGCAAGGAGTCGCTAATAGATTCTATGTTTATGCGCAGTCATGTCATATTTTTCTAAGACTTTCAGTGATTATGATGTAAGCATGGCATGCACAATCATTCAGAAGGGAAGTCGCGTCTTGCATAAGTAAAAATCGGTCTTATGTTACTATCGCGCAGATTTTGGGTCATCGAGACAATTCAATTGCACCATCTACTTTGTCAAGAAAAGAGCGGACTAAACTGTCTTATCGTTATCAAAAAAGACCCGTATCGGCCCAGGAACCGCTGCCCTGTTTTTCATCTTACCCCCTTCGAACTCGAAGGGCCGGGGAGTACAACCTAACTCTGCGACTTCTGTGTTGTAGAAATGCGTCCAGAGATTACCTAGCTTTTACGCTTGTTTATATTAGCGAAGAATTTCATTTATTCCGTTCGTTTACGCTTACGGTTGGGGCATCTTAAGCCCAAACGACAGCTTTCATCGAGAGTATCCACGTGCGTACAACATTGCGTATTTTCTTCAGATTGCAAAAACAACTGAAGTCTGCAGATCTGTTGGGTGAGGCGGAAGACCAACATTTTCTTGGGTTAAGATTATCTATGAAGAACGCACTAAGAGCAAACGGAATTGGAGAAGGCGGTTAGGGGATCATCTCAAACAGCGGGGTAGCGTGTTAGCTCCGATGGTTCCTGGACTTAAGTTTCGCCTACCAAGCAGTGTACACAGATTTGGTTCTAAATGGCAGTAGAACCCACGGAAATGAAATAACTTATGGAGAAATGACACGATATATTTCATTCCCTATATCGTTTTTTCTCGTTCGATTACGAAATCAGCCTAGGTTGATATTTAGGCTGTGACCCTTGCAACCAATGGTAGGTTTAGGGTTCTTTAGAGAATGCCATACGGGGACTTTGGCTTTGCGCGCATTTGCTTCCGCTTTTCGTTTTTCTTTCCATTGTAGCAAATATCCAACTAGCGTACGCAATTCCACTGCATTCTGTTCATTCGCCGTTCCTGCGGTGGCCTGACTACTCTCGCACACGAATCACAAAAAATATTGTTACAGGACTCGATGATGATGGATTTTTCGTGCTGATAAACAGCATCACAAGCGGGGCTCACATCTTAGAAGGCACACGTTCTTTAGGCCGCTTAGCTACCAACGAGGCGTCGACAAGTGAAGCTCGTGAACGACAAGCTTTTGTTTTTTGTTTTACGCAAATATGCAGAATGATGCAAAATGGTTCAACATCTCATTGATAACAGTGGTCACATTTGGTAGAACGTTGAAAGTAATGGCAGTAGCTATACGAAGTTGCCCAAATTTGTTCAGCTATTTTGTACTTCACGTTTGTTTAGCTGAAAATTTTCATGGCCTATTTTAGGTACGACTGTGGATTTCTGGTTCGATCGATACATGGGTAATATCATTAAATAGGCTCTCTGTAACTGGCGTGATTTCGAAGTACTCAGTTTTTTTTTTCTTATCGAATTTCTAGGGGCATGTCTAGCTTGCTTCCGGATAAAGGAATGAAAAGGTTTATTTTTACATAGTTCGATTTTTTTAAATTAACAAATTCCCTCCGTCAAAGTGTGAATTCTATTTTTTTTCATAGTCCTATTGGGGTGCATCGTCAATTTTCACATAAACTGCGATTAATGCTGACGCAATCTCAAAAACCCCTTATATTTGTTATGGGAGGGGCAAGCTTGTAAGTGTTTCACTTTGTCAAAAATATTGTTCGGACCAGGTGAGAAGTTTATTTACCTTTGCACTGTGTACAGAAGATACGCTGCGCATTGCTTACAGCATACAGCAGGGTCGACGAAGAAAATTCAGGCGATCATGTACTCAATAGCAGGTCTAAAAGCCACTAGAATCCGTCAGGTTTGGAAGCCAACACTTCGAAGACTCCTACACGATTCTCAATAGACTGACTGACCAATTGCAGTTCCTAACTGGTTCCCTATAGTCGTTCATCACCCATTATGATACACATACCTTATCCAGTCTAGGTACTCGTTTTGTACTTAATGCGTATTTAAGAAATATATCGCATTAGAAAAATAACTCTCATTTGTTCGATTCAATAGCACACGGCCGACGGCCGACATAGAAAGATTCTGCGGTCGTTAAGAGATACTCACCGATCACTCGCTCATTTAGGATAACCCACGTTCATTACGGTTGTTCACGTGCTATAGTAACCAAGGGATGTTGTTTTCATCCGCATCTCTCTACACCATGGAAAGTTTCGCACTCATTAAACGTTGTATAGAACCTTGTAAGCATAAGGATTCATTGACAACGTTACCTACAAGGTCCCTCGTTTCGTTGGTTCTATTGAGTCTATCACGACGATTGGTAAAATCGTACTTTACATTTCTTTGCCACTGAGTTCCTAAAGAAAACTCAACTCGAAAATGACTAAAGGTTTAATGTATACGGTAACAGAGATAAAGGGCATCGTTAAATGAAGCTCAAAATTTGTATGGCGCAACGGTTTTGCACGATACGTGCCTTGCATGCTATCCACGTTCTACCAAATTTATCCTGCCTCAAGTGCGAATTGTCTTGGCAGCACGCGTCGATCAGCCGCGTCAGAACAGGAACAGTTACCCACTCCCTTCCCAAGTGGTAATACGACCACTTGTCATAAGATAATCTGTATCTACAGCATCTACTCGTCTAACTGTGCACAGCAGAAATATTCACGTTACATGGCCGTTTTATAGCAGACGACATGTTTCCCGTTTGGCGGGAAATGCAAATGATATAACAGGGTAGACCAGTTTTAACAGACATGGCATTCATAAATGTCAGAATATACACATATACAAGACGGTGCCAGAGTGTACCAGAAATATTAAAGTGGCAAATAAGTAAATAAATCGAATAAACTGGCCTTTCTTTTATAGAGGGAAGTTGATATAAATTAGATATCGGCAAAGGGTTACGTTTGAATTACCGTCCTCTTCAAACATGCCTCGAATATTTCACATATAAAATAAAATATTGCATCGCCGGTTTACTCCTATATAGTTTTTATTTATTTTGATATGGTTTGTTTGCAGAGTAATATTTTTGCTTTGATCCTAATGCGCCCTTCATTCGACGCGCTTCGTTGTACCCATTGATTTCCTAGCTAAAAAGCGCTCGTAATTGTTTATTGCAATTTGAGAAATCTCGTGCTTCAAATTTTCGCTTTCTCCCAGAGCGCTGCTTGCTCCGACAGATTATCTCGGATTTCAATTTGTACCAATACATATATTCACACCCACAAGCAGACCGAGTACGGCATAGATCAGGAGGAAATTGTCAAAAAAGTTGACCCGTGCTTTGAAGCCCAGCGCTATTCAGGACAGCTTTTGGAGCTTTACTTCACAAACTTCGGTGCAACTCGTCCAGTGCAGACGAAATCCGCGCTAGCCATTCCCTAGTCTCTTTCTAACGTAACTATGTGCATCGACATGCTGATATGTTGAAAGTAGCAACCTAAACGTTTTAGTCCTGTCTTACTAGAACAGCCTAGTTTAGGTTGCTTATATAGTGGCGCTAGGCGTTTGCTACTATTCAGGCGTGTGTCGCAGCGACCTTAAATGTCACTTGTCCCTTCATGAAACCGACTTGCTGGGCCTGGGCTAGTGAAGAGACGCCGGCAAAATTTGACAACAGGGCACGCATCAATGGGGCGTGATGATGACAATCAGGGATTTAGCAGTCAATGGATTACAGGTATGATAAGCAAATAATTCCTCGGCCTCTCTTCAATAATACAGTAATCTCTAGGGTCTTATCATAATTAGAAGGTATGAAAGTAAATTTAATATACAGCGTATCCGAAAACAGAAGCTTCAAGAAGAAGCTCTAAATGATTAGTACCGCAATGCCTTTGCCAGCGATCGCGTCGATGAAGAATTTGGCAAATACCCATCTGCACTTTGTTCTTGGACAGATAAGACAGATCCCAACAAACGCCTACCCAGGGTATAAATCAACAAACGTATCGATGCTGGGTCCCGGGTGTTTCTAAGAATAGCAGCTACTGTGCTAGTATTTCATTAAAAAAAAAAAAAAGAAGATAAAAGTGTGTCCTAAAGCATAACATAAGCTGAATACACAGGACAATTTACCATATGGAAAAAAACAACATGGCACGTTTAGTTTGTCTATAATATTTCCTTGATTGTAACAGACAGTTTTGGAGACTCTATCCATGAAGGGAGGACAGCGCGAAGCATAGCCAGCGATGTCTCAAGAGTGATAGACGCTAAGCTGAAAAGTATTAATTCTCTTAGCTTTTGTGCAATAACTGATAAGTGACATAAACGGGGAAGTGTAACGTAGCCAAGCTGACGAGAGCGTCAGCGTTAAGTTCGACTTAGGCTTCGTCGATGAAGAAATAAAAGCGTTGGTTCTAGCAGTCGAAATCATAACATTTTTTTTTTTTAATTAAAGTATGATCCGTTGTAAATAAACTACTTTTATGGAGTTCTTTCATCTAGTTTACGAAACAGATCGTAGAGTTCTTGGTGCTAATAGATTTGTAGTACTGCATGCTTGCAAGACTACAATGTGCACTACAATGTAATACATACCTAGTCAAAATGAAATATATTCCAGTGTTTCTAGTTTAAAAGGATGCGTGGTATAAGTTATGGGATCAATAGCACGTATATCGTACGTACTGCCATTGACAGACCCAAACTAATCACACACTCGTGCGAGATACTGCGCCAACCGTAACTATTGGCTCACGCATAGCTTTTATGATCGGCCTTCAGGCCGAATTATTTTGCAGCTTTTTCGATGAAACATATTTAGTTTAGGGCGAACAACACCACTGATTCTTTGGACTCACTCACCCTGCCGTCTGGAAAATTAACCCCTCTGCGCACAGCCGGCAAGATATGGTGACGTTGACAGGAAAAAAGAACCGTTCGACAATTGTCGTTTACTATATCATAGAATCTTTGTATCTCTGTAACATAGTTACAAGCTCTATTTGTAATTCGTTTGCGGTGTACATTTCCGAGTCTCGAGGGCCCTTTGCAAAAGTGTTAAAAACATTTCTACTTAAGTGGTCGTTCTGCCTGTGTTCGTGTTGCTTTGTTAAGTGGATTCATCAATGAACATACCAAGGACTATTCACGCTATACCGACATATATGACATACAGCTGTCAAAGTTCTACAAGTTACGTAGGACATGTTCTGGGAAGGCGCAAGCCGATGCAAGCCATTGAACAAACGGACAGTTTTACATGTTCATATCTAACTTTACCCTAATCATTATGAGGGGGCAATGTGCATAAACCTGTATCAAATGGTAGCATATAAAATTGAAAACCTTATTGGCTTTATTTGAAGCTGTTCGAAGGATTACATTTCAACTATTTGTGGACGCAAGATTGTTCCAGCAAAGCGATTATAGTCAAAGCTTGTGAGCCAGGTTTGTACTCGACATCTTCTATTGCGCAACGCGGTCCATTAACGCCTTATTTAGATCCCTTAATAAAGTGCTCCCCCTGTATAGATCTATAATGCGTTTTATTTAGCAAGCCGGGCTAATGTAAATTATAGACACACGAATCAAGTGTCACGAGATGTCATTTATAATCAAGTGTTCCGAGCATAATTTTGCGTTTATTTAATTTTTTTCATATTTTAGATCTCTGACCTGGTGTAACGCGATGCCATCAGTGTTTTATAACGCAATTTAAGACAGATTTGACTGACCATTGCTAGAAAGTTTGTAGAATTTATGATATTTCTGTTGTTATGGTAACGGGAACATATATTAATACGAGAATTATATATGTGATCGTATACCAATGAATTGTAAAAATCAGGTATAATTTTTTTAAACTTGAACAATAAATAATAAATTAGTAATAAATAAAGATAAAGATCCAGTTGTACTCTCTAAGCCAGAAGGAAACACACGCTTTAGCGCAGTTACGACGTTCTAACGGGACACACAATATTTCGGCTGTTTGTATTTTATCTAGACTTTTCCTTATTGGGTATTTGAAACAGTCCGCTCCTCTAAGCCTAACGCAGTATATTAATAAACGTATTAATATAATAGTAATCACGTTTGCGCACTATTTTATAGACGATATTTGACTAGCCATTCCCTACCAATCCAGCGATACGCATATAGTCAAGAGGTAGGTGTCTATAGCATTGACAAAATGATAACCCATGTTCATGGCACAATGTCCATTATAGTGGGCAGGTTGACGGGATTGTGTACTAGACCGTACATACTAGTAGCACGAAGGCAATGCTCCTGGGTGAGTCAGCAGTTGAGATGCGGTCGGTCCGGTCGTGGCTTGCAGACCACCAAATCTCTGACGCAATCATAATAAGCTTTATAGACGATGTGCGCTGGAGCGGGAAATTCAATTCACTTGCTTACAATGTTCTCTACTTCGGTAGGGAGTAAACGACGGCCGCTAAAGGCCGCCAACCATTCTTCAGCTAGTCAAATGCCAAAAACAACAACAATAAGCCGTACTACAGAAACGACATACATGAATGTGATCGTCTGTGGCATTCGCATATATATATATATATATATATACATATCAACGCATTTAAGCCTTGAAACAAGTTTTTCTCCCATTGCATTTTCCGTTCTCCTACAAACCATAATATGCCTCCTTAGTGTACGAGCGTCCTGCTATTCTCAAAATAGAAGATTTAGAGAAATGTGTCGTATAGGATACCTGCATGACGGTCGAAGACACATAGTATACAATAAACAGCGGGCTTCCCATCAGGCAGTTTCTCGGAATTGAACTTTTTCGTGTTCGACGATCATCGGCATCAACCAGTAAATGAACGAGGTTTCAAGGCCCATTGTCGCGTGACCATACCTGATAGGTGAAACATGACTTAGTTATCGAGAGTTAGAAGTTTTTAAATCTGGGCGTTACAGTATCAAAGCTTTGCGATAAGCTAAAGAGCTGGATGTACCACTCCGAATAATCTTGCATTACCTTTATATTGGAAACGAGTTTCTTGCAAACCCGTAAGAGGGTCGTTTTAAGTGAGAACTTTTTACACACAAGACAGAATAATTCCACCTTAATGAATGCACAATGCTAGTTTTTACTTTTCTTAAATTAGTTTATACAACATTCTTGCTCTTTATGAACCTTTTGCGCTGTTAATAGTTAATAGCAACAATCTTTGTTTCTCTGTTTTCACGAACGTTTCAAAACAAGCTTGTTCCTGCTGTAAAGAAAAATCCAAATCCTGAACTGGCCGTGGATTCGAGCTCGGATCCTGCGTCCAGTTGCACAGGATGTGTGTGTGTGTGTTGTCAGCAACTAAAGATCTGTTTGTGAAAGGCGGACGGTGAGCTGAAGCATATCTGGATTCTATATGGGCGACTGCTCACAACATTGCTGCCAAGACAGTGGTCTAGCAATAAGTCGTCCTATCAGGCGGAAAGCCAATTCAAACAATGGCTCGCGATCGCTGATCCCGGGCTAGTTTACGAGGAGACGATGATGATCCGCTCCACGCTTTGTTCGAAATTCGATTATGTTGCTAGCAAGGCTGTTCCCATCATTTGGGAGCCACCTCAGCGCGAGGCTTTCGTTTGATTCAATACAGCTGAAAGTATTTATCTTATAGTCTTATAGTCAAATAACCATATGAATATAAGACGAAATATAGATGAAGGGTGATTGTATGTGGTCTATACTAACTTGTGGACCGTTGTATATCAGAAACGTGCACCAATTGTTTGGCTCTACATCAACTAGTGACAGACAATTTGCACACGAAATATCATTAGCCTTTACGAAGGTAGTTTTGGAACAAGTTCTGCCAGCTAAAACCTTATATAAACTGAGACTGTATATTTATTCATATAGGCCTTCTTTTCTGTGATGATGAACTTATATAAACTTACGTTGTCTAGATTATCATCTTCTCTATACCCTTAGCTCTTTATGGTAATTTTCACTGCGCCGCTGCATATACGAATCATATCTGAATTGTTAATTAACTAGTGCAACTGAAAAGTCTGTACAAGAAGTCGAACGTAATAATCTTATTATCTTATTGTCTAACTATTTTAATAACAACTGATAACAGGATTTCGTTGAAACGTAACCAACATTATTTAACTATCGAGCCTTTTTTTGGCTTCTGTTGAATCTCAAGGTTTCTTTGCTCGAAAACGCTTCGCAAAAAGATTCTATCGGGAAAAAAGGCACGCAAAAAGACAACGACCAGAGGGCGTTTCGTTGACGCTTCGCACAGACGGGTCTTGTGGGAACCACGAAAGAAGATAGACGAATTGCTTATGTCATACTGGACATTATTGGAGAATATACCAGGAAATCAAGATGATAAAAACGAGACGAGGATCGGTTATTGGTTCGGCCCTTCGCTGGATGCCCTCCTTGTTCGAGCTGCCGCCCACGCTTCCGTTGAGGTGTTGCTGGCTTTAGTGCATTTACTGTCGTTGCAAAGGGCGATACCGTCGATCTGAAATTGGATAGGTCAACACGCGGATCGACATTTCAGACAGACGGAGACGATGATACTGCTGCTGTCAGCCTACGATTCAGGGCTCACCAAGCACGTACTCATATGAGCGACGAGATGATATCATCTCGTCGCCGTGTCGTGCCGCTAAGATATCGTCGCCCTTTTTCGTCTCGGACCTGACGTGATTCGTCCACCGCTAAGTGGCTGAATGTGTGGGACTATACTGTCATACGTATATGAAGAATCCGTCGTGTAGGCTGAGCGGGGTGCGAAATCTTGTAGTTCTCGGCAGAGAGGTTTAGGGATCGTGTGCGGTACCGACTATAGGGGCCCATTGCCTCAGCTGACCTCAGACCTCTCCGTCGCCATCTCTTTACTTCCGCATATACAGCAAACATCCGAGGAGAGAAAGTTGGTTACGGAGTGCGTCGAAAATATGGAACGGGATATGAAGTTAGTTAGCTTAATGGATCGCATGCTTCTCCTGATTAACATATAATGTATCTGCAGATTAAATGGCACATGCATATATTTTACGTTAAAAAAAAACTAAACTCAAACAAATATAGCTTTGTAGCGCCTTATTAAATAGTTAGTGTGGTTAATGAAATAGTAGCTTCAAATAATCCGTCTAAGGAACCCTCCATCTTAAAATAAACAAATCATTACGTCCTATTGGAGAATATACCAGGCAATCAAGATGGTAAAAAGGAGACGAGGATTCACCAACGGCATAACACGTAGCCGTTGGTTCGGTCCTTCGCTGATATTATTCTCCCTCTTATAAAGTAGTGCTATTCTGCCCAAAATAAAGCATATGTCAGCTAGAATTTTGGCCATGCACTCATCGCAATACCGATAATATACGAAAGTAATAGTTCATACTCTGTAACTCAAATGATTTATATTCCTTCCACATATCGTCATCCCGTTGTGGAATTTGTATGCTACTTTTCGACTCGTCGGGATGAAGTTTCCTAGCAGCTCTCCTCTCTCGAAGGGAAACCGTGATCGAAGTAATTGGAGTACAAGTGGGGCGCGCACCTAAAACGCTAGCAAATACCAGCCGAAAGCGTCCCGATTCGATCTTTAGAACTTTTCGACATCCAAAGTCACTGCAATGTCTCGTCAGACGCAGTCGCACCCTTTGACATTTTGTACTTACAATTCCTTTTTACCTATTACTTTGATTCGGTGTTTTGAGTTCGCTTCGCACCACCTTGCCACCATCATTGGCTCTGCCGTAGGGCGCAAACGCGGTTTTTTGCTATTGTGGGTTTTTGGCGAATGAATGGATTCGCAAATTACGATTTCAAAGGGCTAGACAATCAATTTCGTTGTGGTGACACACAGACACTGTCCTTACAACAAGGTATGATGCAATTTCACACTATCCAATCCAGATGGAAAGGCAATGCGTATCCAAAAACATGCAGTGGCTCCTGCCGTCAACAATAGGCCCCGTGCATCCTAGCAGAACGAAATTTCGCCAGAAACACAACTGTCCGTTCGAAGAATGATAGAGGAAACCGAGAAACCTAGCTTATTTTTTTTTATATATAAAGGAAAAACACGCGTGTTTATGCGCGACGGCTTTCAAAACAAAGAGACGCTACCGGTGCACAACTTTTGATGAGGAACATATTGAGTATTTGAATTTCCGTCGCTTTTTTTGCTAGTTCGATTGAAATATTGCGAGCTGTTAGGAATAAACTTGCTACGAACTTATCAGGTGGACGCCTGTTTTGCATTTGTGTATTGATTGAATGCGAACAACTTAAAGTTTTCATATCAAACTACGATACTGAGTTATATGTCATGCCTGGTTTTCCGCCTTTGGCAAGTAAAATCTTGATGGCTTTTGGTTCGTTGTTCGAAGTGTTGGGTAGGTAACTTGCAGATCTTGGCTTCCGTGACGGCTTGCCACTACTTTTGGCAATACCTTTACGAACTCATAAAAGCGCTGGCAACACTGTCAGCGAACGGTGCTGGTAGAACGGTGGCTGATAGATTCAAAATAATCTCGAAATTCGGTTTTTTTTCCCTTTCCACCAAGTTGAAGCTAATCAATGTTGCACCTTCATAGCTAGGTACGTATGCATATATTTTCTATATGTCAAACGACCATTAGTAAAGGCGGAATGTGAAAGAAATTATTACGGTATCTCACACAGAGCTTTGCCAAACAATAAACTTAATTTGTATACACTGGTTAAACAACGTCTACTTCTGTCTTTTCTTTATTCCCTAAGCTTAATTTAGCTTCGACACCCAGCGACATCAGGAAAATATCAATATATGTCTGAAAGTCTTGCCATCGACATATAAAATATTTCATCTTTCTACCGCAGCTGCGATTCATCCATCAAACCCGTAATTTTCTATTTTTCTTCGCAGATAATTGCTCTTTCGAAATTAACGACTGACCACTTTCCCTTCAGATGTTGCCTTGCTGTTTGGATTCTGTGTTGACCCTCTAATCGTTTCCCGTTTTCCGAGTCACCAAAAAGTGTGTGGCTCCAGTTTCAGAGCATAAAGCAAGGCTGAATGTAAAAACATCTCATCATCACACCTGCCATTAACAGCATCAACAACATCACGATCACCATCTCCGTTATTATTTTGCAGCATTGCCTCTTAGTTCGTCTTTCTTTTCTACAAAGGCCGTCTGCTTTTTGGCGCCTATCTTGCGCTCTCTCTCTCCCTCTATGACGCTACGCGTGTGAATCGTAGCTTGCTTTTCGTGCTCCCCAATTCAATGATAGGGGAGCGGACCCATGTGATGTCTATCGTCGCCCTGAGTTTCTCCCAGGAACAAAAAAGTGACGAAGCTGCGTTCTATCTTCGTCGAATGCCCTCAAGCATCGTTGATGGCTATCATCTTGATGTACATGCACGTCATGCCCTTCAGCTAGACACATACACAGAGGATACGACGACCACTGTTTATCTCGCTGTTTCTGTGTTCTCTTTGTCCTTCCTTGACATGTTCTGCTCCTGTTGGTCTGATCGCTACTTCGCTTAGACCTTATGCATTTTCGCCATCTGTATTCATTTGCCCTACGAATATGTATCAGCGCGCCTATGTATGCTTGTCCATGAGATCAGCGCAGACGCCCGTCTGGGCTCGATAAGAGCACGTGCGCGTCCGCGAATCCAAGTGCTGTTCTTTTATGATGCAAAAAGGAAAATGTTTAACAAATTCTTATGAAAGAGAATAAAGGAGGGGTATCAGTTTATTTTGATTGTGCTCGCCTTCATTGACTTCCGTCTATTTAGGTCCGTTCCCTGTTGTCTTAGTTTATCCAGCTGGTTCTGCAAAACTCGTTTGATATCAGCGGTCAATCGACTGTCGACTATATATATGCTAGGGGTGTCAATAAAAAAGGGAATTATATAACATTATATTGTTGCTAGTGGCATCGCTAAACCTTCTCATCGGCTAATCTTTAATAGCAATTTTTTTTCATTTGACTTGCTTCGTAAATAATCAAACCACCTGTTTAGACCCATCCAGTACAATAATAAAGGCAACCAATTAAACATATAGCCTTACGCGTAGGTTGAGGAGTCAACTGCCCCTATAGACGCCTGATTTCGATCCATATGTTGCTCGAACAGTTAGGGAAGATAATGGGAGGTCCGAGAAATTATTTCTAATAAATTCTTTATTATTTTCCTAAATTCGTTGGAACAAAGAGCAAAAGTTACCGCTTACTTTTACTTGTGATACTTTGTAGTAATATCCACCCCGCTTGTTCTTTGCTTCGTGAAACAATTACACTAGCAACTACAACGATCGCAGTAGTTTACGAGGCAAACGGGCGCTACTTAATCAGGGTACAACATAAGACAAATGAAGTTTGTACCAGCTAGAATTAGCAGCGGTGTGAAATATTCATCGACTGAAACAAAGCTGAATCGAATACTCGGCGCGAGTTGGCGACAGCGGTTCCAATTGAGCAAGGCCTTCCAGCGGACCACATCAGGATAAACAATTTGTCTTAATGGTCCTATCGTATCTTCTGCAAACGGAGAAAAAGGTCGGTGGGTAAACCGGTACAACGGCTCTTGAGTCGGTCTCTCATGTAAGTCGCCCCAGCTGGTGCAAACTAACCCAGAACTATTCCCGCAAACGACCAGCCCTTCCGAACATACGCACACATTCGAAAGCGCCTTATTGCTGTGAGCTAACAGAAACCCGGTCGTACGAGAAGTCGCTACCGCAGCGTCAACGGCGTACAGTTGTAGCGCCGGTAAGCTACCGCTGCCAAATAAGCCATCATCTTCGCTCGATTTATCGATTGGTTCTTGGACTCGTCCACGCTTTTCGTTGTCAGATCCCTCGAGGCCAGTGGAAGTTGAGCTGATCTTTCTTATCCCACCTGAGACCAAGGACTAGGTAGGCTAGGTAGAACCCTATATGCACTGCAGAGATCTGCCTACTGATCTGATTATCTCTCTCAATTGCAAAACGTTCCGAGCGTCGACAGCTGTTGACGAATACGATTATATTAGCTGTGTATAGTATACACAGTTTGAAGGTATTTGTATGTACAATACGACCGCCAACCAAATAACCGCAATATGAGGCCGACACGCTTTCGACAGTCTTGTCCAGAGTAGAACTTCGTGCGGCACTTCAAGGTAAAAGCTGGATTGAGAAAACTTAACGTGAGGTAGCCTGGTCCATCGCATTTTATGGGCTCATCTGCAGCAAATGACTTACTAAAATACTAAATATTCTACCTATCTAAACTATACAAAGGAATATTTTCCAGTATTTGCAAGCTTATGTCGTGAATATCACCTTATGGGTAACTTGAAGTTTTGACCTTTAGCCATTCATAAATGGTGTAATATTGAGCTGTTTATTCGGATTTGTTGATGCGTGTACACAAGCAGAGGGGAAATGGCGAATGATCATGGAAGCCTTTGCCATCAGCAGTACTAACTAGCACACGCCTTGGGCGACATGGTCGGTCCTCCCGTCCCAGGCACTCCCTACGGATTAGATCCTAACCAGCGAAGGTTAAGGAACAGCTGTTGGAGGTAAACCGCACTTTGGCCAGCGGCAGCAATGGTATACCCATGATTTCATTTGCACACAGCAGAACATTTTTTCGCAAACTACTAGCTTTCGTCTAAGGAACTTGACAGATGAGCAACTTGATTTATCTTGGTCTACTTGTAACTTTGCGAGCAGAACAAGACAGCCGGAAAGAAAGATTATACTGCAAGAGCTAGCTGACATACGAGCTAAACTAGCCAGCACTCTCTACATATATCTGCTATTTGTATGATGCCAAGATTACGTTACAGTTTACGAAATTCACTTAAAATAAAATATATAAAGCACGGGTATAGGGACTAAAGTTATGCTATATTTATGAGACAATATCAAAACAAGAATCGAACATTATGCGTGCCGATGACGTCGTCGAAGACAAAGCAAATGGGGCAAGTTAGTATTTCCACTTTGACCTAGTAATCTGCTCACCTTGGCACCGATTCGCGTACTTAAAATTGCTGACAAACTACTCGTACCTTCACCGGCATTATTAAAGGCACGTTTTTTCAGCCTCTCCTGACAGGCTGTCTTAGCCCTTTACATACTTGCCTTCTGTGGCAATGTCAACCGTAACATTCGTTTTACAGTAGAACGACGCAATGTTCCTGTCTTTGAAATAAAAGATAGGCGTACAGAACGCCTTGCGCTCCACACAGCCCACACCAATCCCATCCACAGCCATCTGTTTGTCCTTGCTCCGCGTTTTTCTCCTAAATCTGTTTTCCAATCGAGACGCGTGTCACGGAAATAAGCAAGTCACGCAATCAGGTTCAAATTGTCAGACCTTTAAACAAGCGCATACACATACCTACATACGAGTTCAAAGTCGACAGCTGGCGGCCTTCGTATCTCGGATGAACGTGGTCAGGATACGGGTATGGGCCAAGGGCTGGTTCCGTGTCGTTGGGTTACATAGTAACCTTAATTAAGTTTCAGCAACGTACCACAACGGACACTGCATATCGAAGCCGCGAATTGACTGCTCCAGCTGAAACGAAGCAATAGTCCGTCAACCACACAGCCGTTGAACTAGCGGAATTGGGAGCGTGTGGGTGACGTAAGCAGACGCGGTCATCGGCTGACATGAAGTGGTTAAGCAAGCTGATGTGGGTACACGGGCTGGGAAATTGACGGGCAGCTGGAACGTTTAGACGCTCGCCGAACAAGTTGCCATGAGAAGAGCGAACAGCCATAGGGAAATTGGTTCGGGCAGACACTGGAGTGAGTGTTTGGTCCAAGCGAATGTTTCCGCCTTCAATGCGCTCTTAGCAATAGAATCGAACAAATCGCAGCCTCTCGAAAAGGAGAGAAAGATAGTGACTACAGGCTAAACGGGAACTGTCCATAGCTGAAACGGACAGCCAGATTACCATTTCTCTCCAATCCACTTGCATGGACCATTCGAGCATTTACCGTCTGAAGGCATCTTAACAAGGCTTCAATGAGAAAAAGGCTCCACACAGAGAAAGACGAAAACAGACGTAAACATGCGCTCGGGCTCCGTTAGACAAATGCGCAGGCTCACAAACGTCCTATAGGTCCATCCAACTGATACGGACAAGAGCGAGCGAGTAAAAGGGAGCGCGCGCGAGACAAGGAGCAAATGACGGGAATAGAGCAAAGGTAATGTTCTATGTTGCGGATACAGTACTGGCGGTCCCTACTGCGTTTATGTTATATGTTGAATATGAGCTGCTTTTCTAGTTAACGTCTGTAGGAACCAAACAAAGGAGAGCATGAGATGAAAGATGCTGAGATTTTATTTACTCATATTATAGTATATAAACCTATTGGCAGTCGCGTATGTGGCGACGTGGGACACTTGGTTAGAATTTAAGTAGCATTTTGGTGTCTATCACATTAAAACGCCGCGATCACTCGCATCAACTACAGCTAGCAATGAACAAAAGCCAAATTCTATATAACGTAGCATGTTGCCTCAGAAGCGCTCGTCAAGTTCGGAAACAATTATAAGGTCTTCTTGACTAAGAAAAGATATGTCTTCAACAACCTCTACCAATAGTCCTGTATAAAAGCCCTGCGTTCCCGATGTATTGATTTAGCAAATCGTCGATGCGCATGAAATAGCGTTCACGCAAGTTCGCAGAACATCCCGCCGTTTTGCTGTAGTTTCACATTAGGGGTTCGGGCTCGTCGAGCTCGTTCAAAGTACAGTAATTCTCAGGCCCATTATTCATGACGGTATCATACACTGCACGGTCAGCGTGCTTCATGTTGTAGGGCCACTTTGCACCGTCTTGGTTTAATTGGGTCTGTACCTATTCTATTTTTCTTTGTCTCCACTTAGAGGAGGTCCACTCGGAAGGAATCGGTAATGCGATAATGAGCTTCACATAGACCATATGCGGCTCCAATACGTGACGGCGTCATCTACCAGAGGGCATTTGAAACGCTAAAGCTGTTGAGCGCAAAGCTCGCTGAACGCACGGGTTTCTGCAAAAGTAACATACTATTGTGGTCCCGTTTATGCAACTTGGCATCACTGGACTTTTTTTTTTACAGTGCTTTTAAAGAGGGCAGCATAATCTATTTATAATAATAGTATGCTGATATTGCACATATTCTACACTGTATGTAGAACCTGTGCAATATTCAATGTAGTTCGAAAATGACATCGGGAACAGTTGATCCTACGGACTGAGGGATACAGAACAGAACGGGAAAAAGATCAAGTCTAACGATTTGACCATAAATCTCTATATCTTGAATATTCGTATTTGTAGACTATTTGGAAAATTTAATTTGCGGCATATATGGTAACTATGCGACACAGCCGAATTTAAGTTAACAGTGTCCAGTGTATATTGCTGTTTTTTTTAATGATTTTTTATTGTTCTTTTTTATTCAATGAGTACTAATATTTTCTTGCTTTTTCCAACAATAATCGTTGTGCCATTCCGGAACGGAATTTTCGAGTTATATTGTCCGTTACTAAAAATTTAGTTCTAAAAAAAAACAATATTCAAGGTTTAAGGTAACACCTCACCCAGAACAATGCGAAGTTTGACGATTGCGGTCTTTTTTTTGCGAAAGTCAAACTTATGCTTCTGCTGGAAGCCACACATTGCTATTGAGGTGGCCTAACCACTATCAAGCAGATAGAGTTCACGTGGTGGACACAAAGGCTGAAGTCGACACATGAACAGCAGCTGCCTCTTTTATTTCAATAATAATAATATACCGAAAGTAATTCACCACAAAGAAAACAGCGAGCGAAAATTTCACGATCATTTATGCGCTGAAAGAGGGGACTATCATTTTTATATTCGACTTTGTGAGAAGGGTACGCCCGTATCGTATGGCTGATACACGTCGCTGCTCGCATCTGATTTCATATGCAGACAGTGTCTGTAGCCGTCACGGACAATACAGAACTAATAGAGAGTCCACTAGGGACAGGAGGAACAGGGGGTGTTGATGCAACCCAGGGCGATAGAGAGCCGATATGTAAACATCGACGTATTGATGTCTTTGGCGAAAGAATCATTCAATGAAATTCTATAGAATGGGTCGCTTGTGGCTATGTGCCCGCTTAGCTCGTTTCTGCACGTCGCTATCTAGACGAATTTCATGCGTTTCGTAACTAGAGATATTAACATACCCGCTAGCTGGTTTCCTACCTATCCCCCCCCTCCTCCCCCGGCCACTCTACCTATACCTTGTTACGCCTCGCGTTATCGCCTAGCTACCCCTGCTGCCGCCGCTATCGGATGAGTCGTTGTGGCCAGCTTGTTGTCGTTATCCGAAGTGCCCGCGACGACAGAAGTAGCAACAAATAGAATAACCCGACATGTAAATTTCGGTAGGAACAGGCGCGGAAGATTGGAGGGGAATTTGATTATGACGCAATGTTGGGATTGATACTTGAATGAGTGAATGACAGTTTCTCAATATTAACACTGCCCTTTTGTAGTGTAAACCCTATTCCACTTTGTTAATATTGCTGCTATTATTTAGTGATTATTCAAATTTGTTCTGCTTTGGTAGGTTTTTGACCCAACACCTTGACTTCAAGGCTGTAGACATTCTGATTAGATTTTATTGTCTCTTGGGAAGTTCCTGTTTCTATTTAGCAATTAACTTGCATCTGTAATATTTCAAGATGAGAAATAACTGAATTAAACGTAGGCGCTAAGGGATCTGATATGAAACAATATACCGACTCGTGTGACTAGAAGATACGTTCATCTGAGGGCTATTCTAGAGTAACGTTGATATGTGGGAGGAAGACAATGATGAGAAGTTCGATCAAGTATCGAAAGTCTGACGGAAGCTATTTTAGCCTACTTTTCAAAATGAATGATTTTAGAATTCAGAGACGGTCCAGGGTTTGTTAGGTACACGCGAAACAGAGTGATCCAATAGAATGATCGTTTACCTGTATGGAATATCTTTAGTCCAGTTAATCTAGTTTACTTGGGTAGCTGGCACTGGATGTGAACAAAAACAGGCCGTCCACTTAAGATGTGACTTTTCTGTAAATTGAATCAGCGAAATTGAGAATAGGCCAAATGTATCTGTTACATCAAATCGTACGAAAATGCATGAGTGTTATTCTCAATATTAAACTGCAATATCACCCGACTATTTTGGTTTCTCTCCACACGACGTGCTTGTCACCCGTTCGTTCTCCTAAGACAGTTTGCCTACGATTATAAAGCGGCAGAACTCATAGAACGATCTTGTCAAGTGGACCATGTTTAAGACACCAAAAGAAAATGCTGTTAAAGGGACTGTCACTGTTCAACATATACAGTTCGAGAGGCTTCTACAAAAAAAATGAGCCTTTTGACTAGGCATACTATAAAGGAACCTTTTTCCCGTTGTCCTCCCTTCACTCTTTCCTTATCCCAAAGATAGTTTGTTTCCTATAGTTCACCTATGCGTCCTCCATCTTTTCCAAGGTGCGCTGTTAGTGGCAGCGGTATCTTTTCTCCCAACGCTAATTTAAACGGGAGGCGTCCCCTGCTGTGCGTTTCAAGACTCGCATCCCGGCGAGCTACTATTCTCCGTTGTAAGGTCGGAAAATGTCCCTTCTTGAAACGCTCACGTGGTCAGTGTCTCATATGATAAGGAGAGGGTGAAACCTCCTTTGCGCTGCAAACCCAATCCATCCAAACGCACACACACCGCTACTAGTGCGTAGTTCGCTATTCGTGCATCGTCAAGGCGAAACTACAAAAAGTATTCTACCCCAGCAATCCCGTTTTCGTAATGGACTTGTAGCTGGTTGGACGATTTCGAGGAGGACCGCCAGTGGTCCGTCCTCTCGACCCGGAATCCCTTTGAAGTTCAAAGTCAGTGAGGGGCTTGTAAGAAAAAGACGCTTGGCTACGGATCTGCCACCATAGACTCGTATGCTAGTCGCCGCCCATCATATGATAACTGGCAGGCTACTGCTAGCTTTAAGTAACGGTGGGTGCAGTGGTAATAGTAGTACGCAAGAAATAAAAGCAAGAGAACTGAATTTCGTTTCGGGGGCGCAATTTTGCGACCGACCAAAAGCGCGTGCCGCCGCCGATTGTGTGGGGTACTAGGATTGAGCTGGGCTAAGCTTGGTCCCAATTAGCGACATGGTACATCTGGGCTGTTTCTCCCACCACGACCACGAACATTACTATGCCATGTTGATGTTGGCCGAACAGCCAATAGAGACAGGTCCTCCCTGTAGGAAGGCACAGGAGAAGACCAACCACCAACGTCCTTCCCATTCATATGAGAGAGTAGCAGGCCGTATAGGAGATCTTCGTGGTCTCTCAGGCTATTTTGCCTTGGGGGACATATCGAATTTTCGTCCAACGATGGGGAACTGAACGTTCAGAAACAGAATGCACTCGAACGCTGAACTGACCGAACAAAAGCTAGCTTCCTGGAGTCAGGATTGCAATGCCGAAATCTACATTATGCGCAATTCTACAACTTTTCGCAGCTCCGTAAACTCCAACAGAGATTTGCCTATGGGGCAAATTATGATACGTATACGCATTTCGAAAAAAGTTGTAATGAACAACATTGTTTTAAAGTTTATTTGCAAGTACACAACAAAATATTATAAAAGGAGGTCGATATATTGTTTCATTCCTCTGCCTCATTCTGGCGTGGTAAAGCCTAGTTAATATTGGTGGCGCTAAATTTAAATAATTGTACAGGTACGCGGAGGTGCTGCCTTCCCTGCCCGCGACTTACGAAATTGGGAGGTGAAAACAGGTCAAAACTAGGTGATCTGTGAGTGGCATGCAGTATCGGGCCTGTTCAATGTGCTAATCTTTTAATCCTGATTATTTTGGGTGGGAAAGGAGCTGGTCAGGGTGTCGCCGAAGTTATTGTCAATACTATAAATAGAAATACTCGCTCATATAGACAACGATTCACATACGTGCAGCTGTTAAACACGTCGAACATACTTTTTTGAAGTTCAAAAACAGCTTATATACAATGAATATATATATCATTAAACGTACAATATATGTCACTTCAACAAAGACGAAAATCTTCATAGCAGCAGACGTAGTACGGCGTATTACTGTCGACGGTATACAAATGCGATATATGAAACGTCACGAGCGGCTTATTAAAAAAAGAGAAGACTTTTCCTTCTTCTAAGGGTACGTGATGTTGATTAGACCTACGTATTTTGAGTGTGTAATTTGGCGGTGGCTTGCCTTTCTTCGTCCACCAGTTTTCAGGGAACCCAAGGCTTTTTCGGTGTTTATCGCGCCCATGCCATATCTACTTGTATAGGCTTTCCTAGACAAACGCTCCAATGTACGTAAACAATGGGAAAATGAAAGAAATAGCATGGACTCATACTGCATGTAGCATAATTTAGGCTTTAAAAAATAAGCTAATAATTTTTTTAGCATGTACCTACGTATTTTTGATGAGTGGCTAAGGATAAACGGTGTCGCTGTAGGACGTGACTCAGCACGTGACCCACTAAATCTTCAGTCATTATGTACCTTTTATAAGGACAGGAATAGAAGTAAATATATTACATTAGTATATCTATCTTAAAAATAAAATTATCGACAGTAGAAAACGTGCCTTGCCAAAAGCGTTTCTCATTGAAACTACTCGAAAGAAAGTAAAGTTGTACGAATTAAATAGTGTTTACATACAAAGTGAATACCTTGACAGGTAATACGCTTAGGACGCCAACGTATTATTGCATTGTGAGGTAAACAGAGTCGAGAAATATTAGAAAGTATCGATTAGATCATCCGAAAAAAATAGTGAGATCCCTGTCAACACGTTTGCTTTACAGCTTCTACATGCTGCCTAAGCCCTTATACAAGCAGCCTACTCCGCCAGACAGTTCGTAACTAGCTAACACCCTCTTTATAACCTACAGTATTAACTCTCAATTCATCGCTTTGTGGATACAGAGATGTTCTCACTCTTAACACATTTCCGGTCGCAACCACACTTCGGCGTTGCTGAGCTCCAATGAGCACCACCTCTCGATAGTAGGGAAGTTTAATAGCGAGCTTCCGAATAGCCGATGTCAAGTATCACCTTCGTGACCACGCTCCCTGCGCCATCCCGTCCTATTCACAGTACTGGTAAGCAGGAACATCGTCCTGCCAAGTATACCAAGAAACGTCGTGTTTTGTGTTTTATCATAATGCGATATTTACATAGCATCACTTTTTCTAATACTAGATGCATCACTGATGCCCAGAAGATATGAAGAACAATTAGAAGGAAAAGTTCATCAGTCGATCTCATACATATATAGTGGTTAATTATTTAATAGTCTAGTCGGATACAATAGAGCTAAAGCTAGGTGATAGCTCTACAGCAAGATCCTTCAATGTTATCGCATTACCTTCCTACCCTCCGAGTGTCCCGGCGCGTCACACGTCAGAACTTGGGTGTTCTAGCGCTCTCCAATTTTGGGGGCTGGCTGCTTTGGCAGGTAAGTAGTAGTAGTTACACACTCCTTAGCGGGTTCATCCTTCTGTTTTTAGCAACTAACATCCTTTCTAAATATCATGCGCAGCGTTAGTCACTTTAACCCAACAGTCGGTTGTTGATAGTTTAGTAATTAACGTGTTTGCGTGTTAATCTTAGAAACGTACGTTGTCGTCTAGCTTCGAACCCAGGCATGGATACGCTTTGTCGTTTCGTGCTGAGGGCCAACCATCTCATAGTGTGCCTAACAGCGACATCGGACATAAAATTCAAAATATGGAGGGGCTAAAGCCACAGTTATATCGCGCTTATTTTGATTCGATATTGTGGTTTTTTAAAGTCCCTTTTAAAGTCCCCTAAAACTATGGTGTCTTGGGCTAATAAACAAAAAGACTTCGAAAGATGCATCAGATACACGATTGGACAGTGATCTACGGTTACAGTTATTGTACAAGATTTAAAATGCGTGAATAGGTGTTCACAGCAGGGTTCACTGATACGGCTTCTTTGTCTGTTTCGATATATCCGAGCGTATGCGATTCATAAAAAACACGAGCTATTTTTTATGTTCACTGCAGCATATTTTGCTGTTCATTATGTATCTAAGCGCTATACGTATTGGTAGCTCACACCCTGAACCAACCAATATTTCTCGCATCGGCTTCTAGCTGATGTTTTAGTAGATGCTAGTTACTGGGTTTTCTCTGTTCGGCTCCATTTCTCATTGTCTAAAAATCTCTTCAAAAGCTATTTCACCTCCGGCTGCTTCCGCCCTCCTCTAGCCTTCGCAAAGGAACAACTCGATCAGCTTGCTACCTCTAACCATGGCCATCGGCTTCAAACACAGTCTGCAGCCGCTCCTCTTCTCTACGATACGAGATAGTAGAGGAGTATCAACAGAGAATATTACGGTGCAGTGAAGGTACCACCCCCTTATAGGCAAGACCCCCGACTAGTGGCGCCCTAGTGACCCTAGTGGCGCGATTACCCAACAATTGACGGATATCGAAAAAGGAAAACCGGCGCGAAGAGCACTCGAACAAAAAACATTGGGAATGATCAAATGCCTAGCCGTAATGGTCCAACATAATGATAGAGGGGAAGTAAGCTGAACAGGATGAACTTGGTGAGCGAGCGAAGAACAGATCGAGAAAAAAAGTGCAACCTAAAGGAAAGAAGAGTTATTGAGGCGGCACTTTGACCTAGCACCTTGTCCAGCACAATTCCACTATGTTGAGGGTAACCGATCCCGACAGTGCACCGTCTTCTTAGACAGTCACACAACTGGTAATGGGTGACTTGGTTTGCGTTTCCCGCTATCCCTATCGGCGTGCTATCGGCGAATATATGTGTACTTCGATAGCGTCGGAGAGCGTGGTGTCGAGCGATGCGCTGCGATGGGTCGAGTTCTTAAATGCTTGGGCAGCACATTTTCTATCTTTCAATGGAAGTAGGACAGCTGTTTAAGGAGTGCTCGATAGGGATTCGATCAAGGCAAAGCGGAGGGCTCGGAGTTGTTGGGTCTAAGCAGCGTACGTTTTTGCTTAAGGCGACTCTAAAGAGGGACAAGCTAGGCGAACTCTGCGTACGCCAAATATATACTGTCTGTACCGTGCCTAATAAGATCGTTGTTACGAATGGTCAATATTGTCTATTATGATCAACTGTGCATCTGTGCATACTACGCAATTTTTAATAGTTCTAGCTACGAACGCACTTATTACAAAGCAGTACGTTGCTTTGTCTTTCCTCTATCGCGCACATAAACACAGCAGATAACATTTTCTATCTATGCTTAACTCGGTATCGAACGGCTTCGATCGGTACCGAACGATTGTCGGTAACCCGTATTAGTAACTAAGTTTAATTAAGATACTTTGAACGACCTAAACATACAACCTTGACTAAATGCAGTCCTAGTGTCTATTCGTATGTCGATCGCGCAAGATTCGGAAAATTAGGATAAACACTTTCTTAATGTAGATACAAATATATATTTGATACTTGTAGTACTATAAGCACGGATTGATCTATTTTTTCACCCTTTAATTATATCGTCTTGCCGCAACAGATTGCATATGTTTTGACTTCTCTTTTCCTAATTAACATGAGATCATAGTTAACAGGGTCAGCTCAATTCGATGGCAGGTCTTTTGTTTATCTTTGAGTAGCCTAGCTAACACATTGATACTAAACCCGATCCATAATTGAAGTTCGCTAAATTTCTACTACTCCGAACTACGGCAATTCTCTGTAACGAGCTACTTGAGGTTGCAGTGATCGTACGTCCTTCTACTAGAAAAACATTCCAAATCTGATGTAATCCTAAAAAATAAAGCCTAAAGCTATTAAAGTGGTGATGCCTGTCTTACTATGTATTATACCAATGTACTAGAAGTGTTCATGTGATTTAAACGGGACGAACTTTTATGATACTGTTATCTCAATATAACACCGTATTCGAGTCAACGTTGATTGCGCACTGATGTTCTACTTTGACTATACTAATGATGTCGCGCACCCCCCGTACAGCTACGTTACCATCGTGTTGTTCGGGTCGATCAAGACGATGTCGACAAGTAGCAAATATTCACATATAAACGCAGCTAAAATGGTTTCCTATGAAGATAGGGCATCACCCGTACATACACGTCTTTGTTGCTAGCGGACGACAAAGCTCCCGGTTGAGAATATCAGTGGCGCATTGCAGCTAACCGTTGATTCATTCGTTTACACAGAATCAACATCCTATTTCTTGCTCTGTAAGACTGACACAGGCGTCGGCGGCACTTGTGAGATTCGTGAAGGCTACAAAATATTTTGCGACGACAACGACGCCGGTACCGCTGGCACCGAAACGCGTTTCTAATAGCAGTATCTATCTGCGTATGGCAAACGGCGCACTTCTTATGAGTGATACAATGTCCACCATTTGTCCCTGGCTCGTGTTTTTTCCCCATTTCTTTTTTCCAGTCGTCCCATATTTTCTCCTCGAGAACCCTCAACAGCCATTGGCATCGCGCTGCCGAAGTCATCAACTCTACCAACCTCATGGGAACACGAAACACGAACCGGGGCTCTGTTCGGTCTCTGACAGACCAGCCTACCCTTTCTCTCGGTTCGCGGGAGAGGTCCTGGGTGCACTTTCCCCTGTGCGGGTGAAGGAAGCACGTATCGTTCTGATCCTATCCTGAAGCCGTCCAGATGCTAGAGTCCTGACGATACTTGGCAAGTGTAAACCCTGTGCCCTGCGTCGGTTTGGCTCCGTTCATAAAGCTGAAACTTCGTGGTCTGCAAAAGCCGTCGTTGTTCTGTTGCCATCGTTTCGCTATTGATGCAATCCCGTTGGCCGAAACGCGATCGTCCATCGAGACATGCGTAACGGAGAACATTAAACGGACTTAGTTCGAGTGTGTGAAACAAAGTACAAAATGTCATGAGATCGAGTGAATGGTGCTATGGCTGTTATTTGGCTAACGTGTGACAGACGTGTTAATTGATACGGATTGCAAGCACTAGAATCGGCGCTACCACGACGCAATATAAACCCAAACTGCGTTTCTAAGTTGGACGTACGGGGCGGAACAGTTTCACAAAGTGTAACATATAAATGGAAAGTCAGCGCACGTTCCAGAAGTCAAGGTAGACAATCGCTCAAGCGCTGTGCAGCAGTAGCATCAGACCTACAAACAGAAACTTCAAAAAGGATAACGCTAGGCTGAAGTGCGGGTCGTGGAATCGGCGGCTCGACGTCTGGGTGTCGCGGTGTAGTTAGTTTGCTGTTGTGAAACGTGAACCAGTGACAAGAGAAAGGATTGACAAGAAAAAAGGCTCATCAAAACGTTATTCCAACACTTCGCAGGGATACGTGCTGACGACTTCTGCTCTACGATCCTGTAATTAAAGCATGTGTTAATTTTTAAACTTGGAAAGCTCGCGAATATGATGTGTCAATGTTGACACTGGCTAGAACATCCTTCACCTCCGCGCCAAAGGGGGCGCTGTGAGCACATTTAGCATATGCTTATACTTCTCGTGCAAATCACAGCACATAAACCAAAACCTCTTACCACTGGTGTTCTTGCGGCTTCCTAGAGTCGTTCTGTCTGCGAGGATTCAGTGTCAAAACGAAGTACTTCCGTGCGCCTTTTTAGCACGGCGCTCACATGAATAAGACGTGTAAGTATGTAGTAATTGTCGTGTGTTAAATGTAAATTAAATCTGTGTGTCTGTGTGGGTATCCCTTATACGCAATCACACATTGCTGTTTCCGTCAAAACTGAATTCGAAAATTGAGCAGAAAATGGGGGTTTCTATTATGGTTCGCTGCAAGAAGGGCACGCTTGACGATAACCTTGACTCTATCTTAACTAATCGTTTTTTAAGTTGCCAAACAGCGAAACGAGTTGGGATGTCAGTAAGTGGGTTTTGCCCTCAAAGTAGAACTATATCTACTTGTTTCGGGGTGGTCAAACTGATGCAAACTAGTATCACATGACAAAACCCACATGAAATGGTTGTTTTTGTGCTATAGCGATAATGCTGACTGGTCGGTTGTTAGCAATCGTGTAATCCGAAGTATCGTAGGACACGTCTGTAACAATCATTATTTCAAGCATTTCACTGCGCAACGGTGTCATCGCGGAGAGACTTGTCGGCAGTGGCTTGTCTAGTACTCATTGGTGTATACGTCTACTGCAAAACTGAAGTCACAAGATTGCTTCACTATGTTTCGCTGCCACTGATAGCTTAGCTAGATTCTTGGCCTGCTTGTATGTCGTCGACTGGGCGTCTGGCTTTCTCGTTGGTTTGCTTTTGAAGCTGACATCAGAGACTACATATTGTGCGATCCTGATTGGGGTGGTCGTATGTTCAATGTACACGTGAATACGTCCGTTGTCTCTAGATATGCCCAAAAATACCTTTAGCCTTTTATGGTTTCGTATGAGAAGACGTTTTTCATACGTAATTCGTTATGGGCTGGCTATTCTCGCAGTCCTGTATTTTGGTGCTGCACAGAAAAGCTGAAGCCTAAAAAGTGCACCAACTAACAGGAAACTGCGATAAGAACGAGCATAGTTAGTCAATATTACGTCTCCAGCTTAATATGGAAATATTCATAATAAGGCTTAGTTCTGCAAGAACTCCTCGATCAGCATGTATATAGTATAAGATTCTAGTGTTCACAAAAGCAATTCATAAAAGCTTTGGTGTTTTGTTATTGGACATGTGTCTTTGAACTAATTCACGGCATATTTACTCGGAGCTTGGCTCAACTGTCAGAATGGAAAACAGTAAATAAATCTATATCGACTTCTTAACAATCTTTATCTAGTTCAATATAGCCTTCTTTGTTTAGAAAATACTATTTAGTAACACAATAGTTAAGGCATCGATATGTTTTCGTAGGAACGAAAATGGAAAACTATTACAACGACGGTATTTTAAATTACAACCTTGATTCAGGCGAGCAAGGATTTCGTCGCTTAATAGGTATCCTTTCGTAAAATAGACCACTCCTGCTTACGCCCATTTTTGTTCGGCAGGTCACGGCTCCCCAGCGTCTTTTCTTGTTATTCAAAAATGACGCCAGTTACTCCTTGTTTGTTTGTGGAAAAGAAAACGTAGTTAGAGAAAGGGTCAGGTTTTCTCTTATAGTCGCGATGTTCTATGAAACAGGGTAAGAGCGCTGGAGCTCGTCAGAACCTAAGGCAACCTGTAGCAGCGGCGGAGGAAACGACGGGGGATGTTTTACGTGTTCCTCAGGGTTGTTCTCCAGCTTAGCGACCAAGTCAGCGGTGTCATGCCACTTTTTTTCAGTCCGTTCAATGGTTCTGAAAGCACCGCGAGGTAAAAACACAGGCAGCTATACCTAAGTATCTCGTACCTCGGAAAGACGGTTTCAACTCAACCCTCCCCCGACTCCGCTGGAGCTCGGTTTGCCTTCCGCCAATGCCTCACGCTGGACGCCACTACCCCATGGAGTCATTCAAGGAGACCAGTCCTCAGGGACGACCGGGCGTTGGGTACCGTTGGTTCGTCGGTCTTACCGCCCTGGGCCGTGCCGATAAGCACTTATCGAAATGGCAAAATAACGAGCGAACCCAAGCTGAACCGAGAAATTGCAATGAACACGAAACCCCCGGCTCGACAATGCGGCAAGGGGATAGAAACTTCTTTAACGAGAAGTAATGCGTAGTAGGTAAGGTACTGTCGCTTGCCTGAAAAAAAAACGGTGTTCATGCGGATGAGAAAGGGCATAGGCCTGTTAGGAACGGTATGGGAATTGTCGCCGAAAGGCTGGGTTTTGCAGTACGACCCGAAAAAAAAAAAGAAACAACCTGGAAGAGACATAGAAAAGAACTAGAAGGCCTAGCCAGGTTCGGTACGATACAGGAAATCAAAGATCTGTGGATAGAAAGAGAAAGGGCAAAAGAGCAAAATGGAATCGGCAAAAGAGATGGAAGGAAACGAAAAGATTCCAACATATATCGAGTAGGGCGAAGTACAACGAGTTTCATACACCTATACAAAGACTCACATTTACTATTACATCGATGGGTGTGAAATGGACAATGGGGTGGGCGTTTCTGTGGGTGCAAGGTCTAGAAGCTAGTAAAGATTCAGGTTCTAATTCCTTGACGGCCGCAGAACGTTTGAAAAATTTGTTAAACAGCAAGGACGGAAAGAAAGTTGAAATCCGGTTAAAAAACATTTGCGGCTAAAGGTGAAATTAATGTCATGTCAACGATAGATTGTTCGAAGCCATAAACATTAGAGTCTAAATGGCTATAAATATAGAGGTACGAGAATTTTTAACGTAAGCATGAGGGACTCATTGTGTTATGAGCTGGGTTTTCATCTAGAAGGATACTAGATTAAAGTTCACTTCAACTGAAACCATTCAGAGGAGCATGACAGGTTGACTGGAGTGTAGTACAACCGTTCGGTCCTTTATTGATGTCTTAAAAAACGAGCTAGTGCGCTCATACTTGGAGAATCAACATTCAATAAAGAGATTAATATTAAGTCAATGAAAAATAGAGGATCGAACTTGGTTAAGGATAAAGACACAAAGCTATAGCTTACGAAATATCAAAGAACATGAAGATAACCGCAACACTATGTTAATGTTCGTATTTATAACGAGTACTCTATTGATTGGAAGCCAAAACGTGCTTTCAGTACACAAAACAAATGTGGTCGACCCACCTCATATTTGTCAATAAAAGCTAGATTTTGCAGAAATGGGCTCTTAATGGTAGTACAGAAAACAGACAGCTTTTTTTCAAAATTAGAGTACTTTTTTTTTGCAGAAAGAAAACGATGAAGAGATTAAATCTATATATTGTTATATTATCAAAGATTTACCGCGAAACAGTTATGTACCTAATTTTTTTTTGAGGCAACCCATGCACTCGTCCACACTCTGCATTTAATGCTTGATTTAACACCCTCCTGTCCTTCTCCAAATAATACATCTAGGTTAGAACAGCACACCTACGCAGAACGCTAAAAAAAAATGCACGTTTTTGGGTTACGCAGACACGGCGTATATCTTTCGCTTTGTTTTCTTATAGCTGGAAGTCTGAGAGATTTGATTTCCGCTAATTTAGCAAACAACACGTACACAGTCAGTTTAGCAGCATATGCCTCTACATACGATCAAGCGGGTAGAATTATTAGAAAGAAATCGCTCATAAAGGTATATACTGAACCGAATACCGATAACAGAAAAAGATTCGCTATTTCATCCGGGCTGATGGGGGTCTAACTGAAGCCGGCGTGCCAAGAGTGCTTGTGCGTGAAAGCTGAGGCGAAGCTTATTCGCTGGCGTGCCGTCGTACGTTGCTGAGGCAGCGTGACAGCGCGGTAGACATAAAACGTACAGGCGCTCCCTGAGCAGGATCCTTTGGGAGAGCACGACTAGCGAGAGAAGCGGCAAAACCGTATCAGCCGTCTAGAATATGTTTCTGTCTTCGTGACAGCTGCACGTGTTTCCCTCTCCCATAATCCTCTCGCCTCTCGGCCGCCGCCTTCATCGGTCCCGTGTCATCCCAGCAGGGAGGCAGCAGCATAGCAGCGACACCTTGTGCGCCAGTGGCCTGCGTGCTGGTATTGGAAATTACGTGTACTTGTCATCCGGACCCCGCCACAGCGGCCCGAAAATACGGAGGGAACTACATTCCTAAATGTTGAACTACATTGATTCCTGTGCTTGGCCGCCGTTACTATTTGATTCTGCCATTCGTGCAAGCAGCGCTGGTCGCTCAATAACGAAGCAGTGCGAAGCGCGCGGCGAACAGCTGCGCTGCATGCCTAGATAAATCACGTGTTGGCCATATAAAAGATACCTAATTAGTTTGAATGTTAGTTATAGATCTTTGTTATTCTGGACAATAGACAGCTAGCTTTGTCACGACATAAGAGCATCATTATATGACATCTTTTTTTCGTCAAAAGGCACGTTTCATTGTCATGGTGCATTTGCATAAAGAGGCTAAATTTTTTGCCTGATGGGAAAAAGACGTACAATAAATTGAGCTTGTTGCAGGGCGGAGCGGTGCGTCGCCGGGAAGCTTCCTGTTGGCAAGCGGTAAGGAAGTAGATCGGCAGAAGCAGATGGCATGACACGCTAAATTGAAGACAACAGCCTTGCCAGGACATCGCTGGGTATCAGCACAAGCAGGAGGCAGACTAGTGGCGATAGGACAGCGTACCGAACGCAGTGCAGCGCTTCTTCGGATAAAAGGCAAAAATGGGGAAACTGACGCAAATACGGAGAGAAACCAAGTGAACGGGCGTCAAGCCCAACCCACCAATATTCGTAGTAGTAGCAGTGGCCGTAAAAGTAGCGTTCGAATAGCAACGTCACAGTAGCACAGCGAATGAACTGCACAGGAAATCTAACGAGATTCAAGGTGGCGACCGAAAGAACGTCAGCATTCTCCTCTCCTCGATAGGTAGGAGGACACGCGAAAATTCCAGCCATAGTCTAAGACCTACAGATCATGCTGCTTGCCTCTATTGCACTTCCTAAGCATGGAGCTCACTGTTTATAATCTTCGGTGGATGTTGTACTCGGATGTCGGGTCACAAGGAACGTTGCACGGCTGTCCACCGTTGGCTTTCACATACACTTAGCCGTTGGTTGGCTCTAAAAACAGCCTAACAAAGGGCCGCCATAGCAAGCAGCGGCAAGGCAGCCGACAAAGGGGGGAAATAAGCCACTAAGAAACACATGTTGGTCTAATGTGACGTGTGTTGCTTTTACGACACGAACATCACATAGACCAGCCAGCATCGTGGGCTAGATACACTCTACAAGCCGGTATTTCATCTGGTACAACGAACATATGCTTCTGTTGCTCTTGTAATTTCGCACCCCTAACATCGTTAGAAGAATGTGATGTAAACGTGTCACAAGTCACTGCATATGCCTTCGCTCAATCTGGAACCATGAAAGCGTTGTCTTTTTGTAGTATTCGAAAATGGCGAAAACCAGTGTAATACGTTGGGACAGGCGCGTAAATGCAGTGATATGACTTCAGCTTGAGTATAAAGAGCAAGCCATGTTTGAATTTATCGGTCCCTAAGGATTACATTACAAAGTATACCATTACATTTGTAGCAAACAACTATATTTAGTAACCTGCAAATGCCTGCGGTGACGTATTGTTTTAGTGGAAAGTGCAGTTCGGCCGTGTTCTGCTGCTTTCTTTCGTATTGTGCATGCGTGCGCAGAACTTCTAATTACGTAGCGCCTACGGTGTTAATGGTAGGATGTGGGTCCTAGGGGAGCGGGAGGTATTAGGCTAAGAAGCTTGATATCTAATTATTTTTCTGTACAATCATTACTGATTACGAATTAACATCCGCTGCATTAACACGTCGTCGCAGAATTCCTCATCTGGTTACATTAGTAATATAGTGCCTAAAAGATTACGATGTTGAGTTGTCCCACGTTCGCGCACAAAGACTGCCATCACTTTGACCGAGACCCTTTCCTTCCTGTTTTCCCTATATATCTTTGGGTCCTTCCTACAGGTCCATAAACAAGAGCGTTCTTCGTTTACGCTGTCTGTGTCCTCACACGTGGGCGTGCAAGGGTGTACGTATGTGTGTTCTTGATGACGAATGATCCCGCAAATGACGTGAAAGCAACGTTTCTGTGGCCTAGCTTTCGCTTTTCGCTGCCGCTCCCGGGTAACGACAGTAGAAAGGCGAACACGAAAGACAAAGTTTGCAACACAATACCCACCGGCTCACCGTCCATTTACGTTATGTCTTCCCCACCGGCGATTCAGACTGGTGCGCCGTGATTCGACAAGTAGCTTCAACTTGGCACCGGGCTAGCGATAACGGCTCACTATGAATGCCACCGTTTGTAAGGCTTTCGGAAAGTTGTCGAGGAAAAATAGGTGGCGAGAAACTGTGCCAAAGAAGTGCCAAGATGGGCACGGATGGTCTATAGAAAGTGGAACTCGGCCACTCGGCCATCACCACACGCGTTTTCATCATCGAATACAACTGACGAGCACGTTAAGCCTATGTGTATCGGAATTTCTGGACTCTTAAGCAGGCGATACTCAATGAAGGCTGCTCTAACTTCTGTCGAAACAGGGACAGTTCTACAGCTAACAATTAAAACGTCTAGCAAACTGCCTTTACAAACTCAGCACCGGCTGTCATCTGTTTGTCCACCACCGATCTTGCGGGTGGTTAGCTTCTTTTTTTCTCTTGCTTCTGTTATCCATGAAGCACATCTCCCCGATCTTTCCTTTAGACAAATTGTCGTGCGGTTACACATACGCAGTATGTTCCCGTGCTAATTGTTAGATGTTAGGATCAGATGTGTCGCAGAGCTGTTTTACCGCCAAACTAGTATGTGCCACTGTGACGCCACCTAAAACGTCCGAACAGCTATAATACGATACGTTTTGTCGGAATATTAGAGATCTCAAACAGACGACTCCTGCTCATTTCTGAGAGGTTACAAATGATTATAAATAAACGCTTGAACCCGAATTTTCTACGAGTCAGGGAACAGCGCAGTGGCCTGACTTTCTTTTTGTGTTTTGCCTTCTTTTTGGACCAAAATCCGAACGCTTCCAACAGCTTCAGCAAGAATTGTAACGAAATAGAAGTTGTTAGAGATTAGAGAAATTCGGACAGTTCAGTGTGAGATCGGAAAGTAGCCGGCCGTGGTAAGAGAAAAAAGTGCGCTTTCCATAATCGGATCACAACTTCAGTTTGTCCCAAATTGAAACCCTGTATTAGAGCCCCGGTAACCTTTGGAAGACCGCTGGGGGTTGAAGCCAATGGTGACGCGGATACTGTGCAGGAGCACAACGACAGCTTGGCGATCGTCGGAGCAGACAAAAAGTGTCTTTGGAAATATTTCGAATATGATAGTGAGCTCTAGATAAAAACGAGCTTAAAGCCGATACTGCGTACGCATTTGAGAAGTCCCCGACGCCATACACTTGGTGTATATGTTCAAAATGTTAGATAAAGTAAATAAATTATGTATATTATTGTCTGTTCGCAGATCTATAAGTCACTCTTCGTTGTTCGCTCTATCAGTAGAAAGGATAGCAAGCGTTAGCAATGGAACCCGTGTAGCATATACAAACAGAAGATGCACGTTATACAATGTTGATGTAAGTTATTCCAATGACTTTAACTGACACATCGTCCCTTTACATTTGTAACAGCAATAATTTCTTGAATATCTTACGACGATAAGCCCTATATATATCACGTGCGTATTCACTTTATTAAATTAGCGTTACGTTTTCATGTCTATGGTATTTTTATTTCGACCGTTCGACAAAACGCAAAAAAATAGAGCTGAAGGCGAAGCAGGGTACGAATCTTTACATGTCTAACAGCAATGATGGTACTTATTAGACCTGTGAAGGTGCTCGCTGCCAGTCAGGTTTACTCTAGCACAACTCAGCCACTCAGCGGTCGATTCCGATGCTCTCGTTTCTCTCTCTCCAGCTGTTCCTTGGACTCACCTCATCCTGTCAAATGTCAAACGTCCTCACCTGGCACCTCTCTCGTCTAGCCATTTCACACAGACTAAAATCGGACACCAACGGGAGCGTGTATTGCTTCGGTGTTTCACAATATTCATAGCGTGAATCACGGCATGTTGTCGGTTCCTGCTATTTTCGTACCAACTCTCGGTATCATCTCTACGTGTCAATGCGTTCCGTAAACTTTCGCAGGTCGACGGCGAGCAGGTCGCATTGATTGCAAAAAACGGGACAGCTGCACACTATTCCATCGACTCTTCACCCGTGAGTTTGTTCGGTTAACGTCAAGGCTGCAGATGTTGCACGTTTATTCGCGGTCTGCCTTATGACCTTGAAACGTTGAAACAACTGTTATTGCGGCAAGGACAAAAAGGACGATCGTATGTACGTTTTTTCGTCGGATAGATCTTTTCGCAGTGGAGGGTGTTGTCTGGTTGCTGGAGCTGACGATAAGAATGCGCATAATATATATAGTGTAACTATAACAAATTCGGGTTCGTCCATGAGGCGTGACTAGCTCCTTCACGACCATCGCCAATGGTATTGTATTAAACATGTATATATATATATATATATATATATATATATATGTTTAGTGTTAAAGGCAATAAAGAAGGAACTTTAACTGTCAGGAAAGGTGACCTGACACGGCCACGCTTACGAACAGGAATCAACGTTCAGCCATCGTTCTTAGCCTACGGTGACGTACATTTTTCTTTCTCTGCAAATTCGAGCCGAAAAATTGCGTTTAGAAAAGCAGCCCATTTTTCCATCTTGTTTTTTTTTTGTTTTCTATTAATTCCATGTGTCGGTTTGTAGATATAGTGCGGGAGGAAGAAAAATGTCTAAAAGGGCCATTAGGTCGCATAAGTTCACATTCTGTTTAAGGCCGCTCTGTTGAAGTATGCTATTTACCTCTTTAGAGTCCTCATCGTTCTTAAGGGCAGCAAAGGTCAGTGTAAAAACTGCTAATCAATTCCATTTCTGCCGGCGACTTACACTTTTCTTATAACCCCATGCCGTTTGTCATTTGGCTAGCGTTACAATCAAAGCTAATATAGGATCTGAACAGGAATTGGCCTATAACGTCACCATATATTCTTGTAGGTGCACTATCAACACGTCATATTGTAAGCGTTCCATAAGGACTGCTGAACAACAGGAAGCTATGATAGATAGGTATTGCTGCGTAGCGTATCTGTGTTGCCAATATCTGAACCGAGATTTTCATCATTCGGTATTGTCTGTGAACTAATAAGGACTAATACTACGAGCCCGAGGCCGACCCACACGACCGTTTCTAGCCTTCGGCCCATTCGTTTTAAGCGATAATACAGCTATTGGATATAAGCAAATCCTACTGTATCGGAGACAAATGCGTTCTCTTCGCAAAACCGAACTCGTAAAATAGAAAACGTACTCCGAAAACGACATGACAAATTAATATACATATCTGCGACACTTGACAATCTTCGAAAAGCAATACGAACAATCCGCGTTCTATACCAGGCTATAATCTAGAAGTAATGCATTTTGCTAGTCAACCACCAGCCATATATATATATACACAATGAAGCCATGTCACTTCCTTAGGGACGGCTGCATGCGTGCTGCTGAAGACTTTGTCAACTTCCGACAACGAAGGTCCGGTCCCTCGCCGATGGGTTGCCGGAAGCGGCTCGGGAATCGACAGTAACATATCATTTGCATCAATTGTAGTATATTCATACTGACCACGCCAGCTAAGCTGGCTAGATTTATTAATACCGTTGTCTACATCTACTGTGCTAAGTTCTGGGAGTAATTCTTCCGGTATACCATCAAAGACATGCGCATTTGATTTCGAGGCAGTTGTTGAAGGCCTACCCGGGTGAAACGCGTGAGTTAGCAATAGTACCTTGCAGATCGCCAGGTAACAATACTCTATGCATATATATGCTGGAGTTTATGAGTGGTCCTAGTGCCAACGTTAATACATCGAAGTCATGCTGCTGTCGAAGGTCCAGTGCTTAGCCAGTGCAAAGGTACGCCAATAGCGGAGGCCAGAGAGGACGATGGCAAGAGGACATCGCGTTATTGATACACGTTGTTTTATACATCACACACACAACCGCTGTAGGTGTGTATAGCTGTATAACACATCGGCAAAATATTTTATCGAAAGAAGAAAAAACAATGACTATTAAAAGTACTGAATGAAATGACAACTTTTGCTCATGGAATCGTCATAATAGACAACGCTTTACTCGCGACCGCAAAGCGCTGTTGGTTGAAGTTTGACAATACGCTTTCGGCGTATATGCTTGTCGTATTATTCCTTAGTTGATGCATGTTACGATGTACTCAATGAGTGATACTGACGTAAAACTGACTCGTGTTCAATATACATTTGAAAGAAGACAGCTTTTTTCTGCCGTGGTCTCGAAACACGAGTCTACATATACAGGGGTTTGTAATGGGGTAGTTATATTTCGTACAATGCAGGACGAGTTGAAGGTACGGAGGACAATACAATACGAACTACTAGATTAGGCGATTTTGTAGGCCACAGTGCAACTAATGAAAATCCTATTCGTACAAATGAACCATTAAATACGGTATCGCTATGGCGACAGCGGCGTATGTTGGAGGACTTTATTATAGTAGATATAGTATTTGAATGAGAAATCGCTTCGGCCAAGACGGTGTCGAGATCCACCGAAAGTTCTCTTGCAGCATTGGTGCCAATTGAATTACACTCAGGTTACTGTCGATAATAGGGAAAAGAGCAGTGTGAGATAAAAACAACATTACATTATTATTACCTTATCCGCAATAGCATAGTATCATACTGTAGTACATTTCCATCGTACTACCGTTCACACGAATTTCCCACTTATGACAAAAAAAATTCAAATTATAAAGGCTAAATTACTCCGCCTTCCGTCCCAATATTCTGCGATACTGTATCACGTCTGCGTTCATGCTACATGTGTTTTGTATGTGTGACCAAAATATGATTCCGTCAATTTTTTAGTAGGGGAAGGATTGTTGGTTTTATTAGGATGACGTTTGAAATACATCTCATAGTATTATTCTCAGAGGTCATTATATTTATGTCGTTGAAAGATCATTAGTACAGATTTGGGGCAAATCTCACTTATTGGAAGTAGTAGTGGAGCAGGCGGTTTCCTCGCAAAAAAAGTGTCAAATACGTTCTGTGAAGCGAATTATTATAACAAACGTGAAACACGAAAATGTCTATATCTAATTAACTACACCTTCATCCCGTATAATTTGCCTTTAAAAGACGTCCTAATGTATTTTGCGCCTGTTAGCGAACTAGGCCGCTGTGACCGAGCGATGAGATACGAATGGCTTAATCACCATCCGTTATTTTTTGATTAATCCCTATTTAACATTATCTTTATCAAAAGAGGCTTGAAATAAACTGAAAAAGATCAAATAAATATGAAACGGACCAGAGTATTCTGTAATAGCAAATGCATAAGTGATGTAATTGTTTGTCTTTTATTATCGTGGAGAAGTTCATGTTCAATATGTTAAAGTAGCCGAACGTCTAACGTTTTAAAGTAGCAACGTAAAGCAGGTATTTAGTAAGTAGCGAAAAAAAAATGCGATAGTATATAATGCCAATAAGGCGTCGCATTGTACAGTGAACTAAAAGTAAATAGAAATAAAATTGATCTACTAGTAAATAAAAGACATCCTTCAAGGAACTCTATTAGTATTTGAGTTTATCGTCCGTCCGCCAGGAGAATTCATGGTCTTCCACTTGTTCGTACGGATTAGACCAAAAAACCAATGTCGGTTAGAGACAACCGAAAAAGTTAGGTATATTTCTCAGCAGTAAAATCAAGACTATTCAGATAATGTCGTACTGTATTTGCACCCCGTAACACCATCGAATGTTCAGCTTTAAGAGAGTGGTCAATTAGATCGCGACGAAAGGCACCGTATCCATTATGTGCAGTTGAGACCTGGAGCCCGAACCCGAACTGTCACTCGTAGAAACACACAGAAGTGGATAATAAAAAAAGTTGACTTCCAGAGCAAACGGT
>NW_019213278.1:21634-47948 GCF_002532875.2 Varroa jacobsoni | reverse complement strand
GTGTGTGTGTGTGTGTGTGTGCATGTGTAGGTGTATATTGCTGTCTATATAAGCGGATTCGACTGTGTGTGTTACGTCGGCCCAGACGCTCGGCCATGAGCCGTTGGTTGAAATGGAGCTTGTTGTATTCAGTCTGTCTGGACGAAACATTGCTGGTCGTTTACTCAAGTCGGTTAGTGGCGTAGAATGTGGAAGGAGGTTTTAGCCGAGTGCTCGTAGCCCATTGAACTCAGTCTCAGCGTTCGTTGTAGCCGGCGCGTTATGAAATTTAGCACGCTATAGTCTGCAGCGTGGCGGTTTCCAGAAGTAGGAAGGCGGGCAATTTTGAAATGTTCATATTAGACAAGCCGCGAACGCAATAAATGAAACTATAATCCAGAGTATAACGCTAGTGGACAAAAAGGAAAGATGAAGAGCGAGACATGGTAATTAATGAAATGTAGTATGCGCCATAACCAACATTGACTGTCTTAAATCAACTAGATGTGAACGATATGTAAAACAACGGTGTATCTAGCGTTCAGTAAAGGCGAACAGTATTTCCTCCAGTGATCGATAAATCGTGTGTCGAACTTTCGAAAACTTCAATTAAATATCTGAAGGAACCGGCAATGTCCGGCTTATAGATCTATACATGTCGATGCACAGATTTAGTACCTTAATCCGAACGTGGAAAGTAAAAGTTGTTAGATTTCCACACAAATGCATACTTATTTTAGCTCTCACAAATTCACATTTTTATGTCGTACTTAATTATTCGTCGCTCAGCCATAATTACAATAGAATTTAAGTGAAGTAGTGTGGAACCACTCTTCTGCTTGACTGGTCCATAAAGCCAGCGTCAACGACCGACATCGAATGCTGAAATTAGCTACCTACTCTTGAACGGTGGTAGCTCGAATAGATAACTGGTAGTGTTAGGAGTGAGATTACAAAAGTGGAATCAGTCAACGTCACTCGTTAAGCAGTTAAATGTGCCGTTATCATCCTATCAGAGAATGCCATTAGCCCTAAGCTGTTGCCTTCTAGTATAGGTTTATGCCCCTTGCAACACCTCTTTCGCTCTGTTCAAATGCCTCCTAGTGATGAGCAACTATAAGAGCAAATCGCGCCTCAGAACATCCGACGACACCGACAATTCTCGCCTCAATCGTTTAGGTGGAAGATATTGACGCACTACGAATAAACGTATCCATTATGGTAACTGCTCGGTACGTCCGTTAAGTCCTGGCACACTAGCGCAAGGACAATATGCAACAACAAAGCATCTGCTTGGACTATGCGTGTGTAATACCGTGAGTAAGAAGTGATGGGTACGTTATTTGAAAACGAAAAGCGTTTTCGAAGCCAGTTTACTACACATATTACACAATGAGACAGATTCCTACAAGGATATATTTTTTTGGCTATTATTAACTAATGAAAATTATTTAGTTCATAAGTTATGTCATTGCATGGAACAGAAAATCGCTTTTACCTTTTTTGTTGGTCTTTAAGTTTTACCTAAGCTTAGTGTTTGATCAGTTTTATATTAAAGCTAAACGCTTTGTAAGAACACCTATTAAGTGCATCGAATAGGCAGCTTTACATATACTCTATATGTATCAGTGATATCGTTCTCGAAATCTTCCAGGCGCCGCCGAGTGTTAGCTATTACGTCCTACATTTAAGTTTCTTTCGTTCTTCGTTTTTCTGTAGCTACAACCCCGGCTCTTTTATCAGTCCGGAGTCTAGCCAAACATTTCTTCCCTGCCATCCATGCACGTCTTTGCCATCTCAGCCGTCTGTGCGTGTGTTTATCCCCTGTCGTTCAATATGTTACATGTCCGTTCCGTGTACCTTTGCATATATCGTAACACGGTACGATAGGACGCCTCTGATTGGGATTACGATTCAAAGCTCTCCACACTGATCTTGACTGTGACCGCATGAAGTCCTGGTTGTCTGCGTACCGTTCTGCATTTGCTCAACGTAATGAGTAAACACTAGCCGTCGACTAGCCTTCGAAAGGCGGTTCTGTTTTTCGAAGCTCCAGTGGCACAGTCTTTGCTAGTATGGCTGCCCAAAAACGACATACGAAAACGAAGCCAATGACAACGCTGTATTCTTGTTCAGTTTCGGAAGCTCCCACAGAGACCCGCAATAGATACACAGCTGTTGCTGTGAGTCTGCGGTGTTGTACAGCCATGGTCTACCAGCGAGCCCTTGCCAACCTCTGCCGGCGGTATCTAGTCGTCGCCGAAAGTTTTGACAGTTTTTCCCGCTATATATATTTAGGCTTGGTAAATGAAAGCTGGCAGAACAAAGCCAGCGAGTACGTCGCTACGTGACGTCCATGCTCTATTTGAACCTTCCTTTACGCGTTTACCGTTTGCCTTCGACTAAAGCTCTGCCAGTAGCAACGACAAGCATTGGAGTCGGAGCCCTGGGGAGCTACGAACAAGAGTAGGCACCGCTACGGATGGCGTGGACGTGCCGGAACCTTGTGGACGTTCTCCGGGAAAGATCTATGTCGCTTTCTTTCGTACTTCTGCGTTAGGTTAATTCTGCTTCAGCTGGCTCCGGCTCTTACTGTTTCTCCGTACGTTAGTGGTTTCTACAGTTTGCGCAGGGAAGTAGTTGTTAGACGATTTTGACCGAGTATGATAATGGTAAATTCTTCAAAACTCAACCTAGTAGCTAGACCATATCAGGCCCACAAAGATTACCCATTTTAGTGCTCTCTGCTTATCTAGAAGGTTAAAGATGAACCTAGGTCGAAACTTCTAGATATAGGCACAGGCCAACATTTTCTCGGAAGTCTTATTGAACAACAAACAGCCACTGTGGATAGCACTGTTTGAGGCCAATGCCAGAAAAGTTGTCGCTCATAGAGAGGAACCGTATCCTCATTAGCGTTTATTGACGCTGTTCACTAGAAGTAACGGATGCATTTAGACAGTTTTTTTCCGTATATTACAGACACAGAAAGCAGAATAAACGGATGATACGAAATGTAGCAGGCGAGCTACGTCACAGCAAGAAGCAGCACAGAGAGAGGGTCAGATAGATGTCACATATCAGATGAGGGCAAGATGTCACACTGAGAACAATTGCAAAGGAAAATCAGAAAAAAAAATGAAGGAAAATTGAGGGGCCCGCAAGTAAGTGAATGCACTCGGCGGACCACGTACAGTTATATTCAGCGCCAATGTTGCAGTACGGAATAGTGAAACAGAAATGGGTAACAGACACATCAACAACGTGAGCCTGCTAGCGCGGAAGACAGTAGCGACAGATTGAAGGGGCAGAAGCAGTCGCAAACTAGGGAAAAGGGGCAAATGCAGGGAATGCATCTCAGAGAAGGCAATTCCAAGAAAATAAAAAATACGATGCGAGAAACGGAAGGAACTGCAGGCAGTAGGAACTGGAGGCAAAAGGTACACATTCTACAGGCTTCGCAGCTAGGTAGTACTAAACGAGACTTTCAAGAGATAGGTAGACAAAGATAACCCGCTATCTGCCATGCAGTGATCTGTCCCCATATAACGAGGTTTTTGATGATTCATGTGTTTATCAGCTTTACGGCATTTGTGAACCTGTTGCTGCAACCGTCCTCGTCCTCTGCTTCCTTCCCCTGTTCGACCCCATTTTTATCGGTGTCGTTCCATCAAATTTCCTCCTTTCATTCCTGCTGCTGTTATGCCTAATATCGCTACTATTACTGCCATTCCTATTTCACTGTTCTAAGTCGTTTACAGCGCTTCCCGTTCTTCGTTTTCTTCCCCCCTAATAACTCAAATCGCAGTAGTCTTGTGCTCCCCACGCCCCCTCCTTTTTTCGGAGGCTTTTTTCTCTCAGAGTTTGTGAACAAACTCTACAGCTTCACAAACTGCGTCAGACGTCTTATTACATCACATGATCTATTGATGATGGCCGTAGTAGATACAAACGAAGCTGCTGCAGCCATAACAGCAGAGGCCCCGCACATCAACGAGCGGGACCAGTAAGAGGAGCAAGAAGTGAGACCGAAATTGACTGGGGAGCGCACTAGAAAGTGAAGGCTGCAGAGAAGACACTGAAGGATGAGGACTAAGGGGGATGGAGGCTGCCAAAGAAAGAAAAGGTTTGACGATGTCAGCCAGACTGGCAAACAAGAATAAAGCGGCAACATTGGCGTAGATTGAAAATCAATGCTGGTGGCTTCAACTGTGGGTGAAGTAGTAGCAGGGGAAAGTGCAAGCTGCGGTAGCTGCTATAGTAGCGTGCTGGGCCTCTGTAGCTCAACCTAAAAGCTTGACGAAAAAAAACGAAGGCAAATGTCTGGCATAATGTTTATTTCCTTCCTTTAGGCTGCTTTATATTTGTCTTATTTATATCCTTACTTGTCGGTGAAGGTTTTTGCGGCGCTGCATATAAATGTACTACTGCGTTAAAAAACAAAACATTATCAACGAAACATCAATGACAAATACGGTTACGTCTAACTAACATAAAAAAAGTAAGCGGCCTCCTACGGTCAGTAAAAGTTTATGTCAGTGTCTGTGAAAGAACCTTATTCAGTGATGGACCGCAAATACTTTCCAGCCCAGTAGTATCCTCGTTTCTATAACACTTCTAACCTCAGCTACCCGCTGTAATATGGTAACAAAAAGCGGAGAGATTTGCAAAGAGAAGGAGGCAGAAAGAGATTGTCTATCTTTCAGCCCTTAAAAAATCCAATAGTCAAAGCGTCGGCCTTCCGAATCCGAAGCGACATAGAAAACGCCTTTAGTCGACTGTCCGCTGCTCGGCTGCCTGGAACCAGATCGAGTGTTCGCTTGTACAAACAGTAGCAGTACCCGTTTAGATTTAGGCTGAAAAAAAGCCGGCAAATAGGCGAGCATGATGGTGGTACCTGAGCTCCTCGAAGTTCCCGTCTGCTCCTGCGCTTTTTGCGGGCACGTGTGCCTGCTACGCGAATGTTGGGGAAGAATCTCTTTCGCTGTCCAAGATACCAGACAGAGGTAGGACGACAGAAAAGAAGGTTTGCTACGGGATTGCTGCTACTACTATTGGCTCGGCTGTTGCATTCGTCTAAGTGTCGAGTGCCGGGTGCGGGGCATAGAAACGTCTTATCGACTACTCGCCCCCCTGACAACGGGAGTCAAAAAAGACAGGGCGGCGGAAGAAAGAGAAGCTGGCCTGCAGCCTCTTCGTACTTACTGAGTTACTCCACTAGCTAGAATAGGCTGTGCCGGCCAGCCAAAGCTCAGACTGATCGTCCAGCGTCCCTTCTCGGCCCTTTCCTTGGGGCAGTTTGCCTTGACGGACAGCCAGCCAGCCGGCCATTCATAAGCATCAAATTGTTTTGCAAGCTCTGGAGCTTTAGTAAGGTCGGCAGAACCGCAGCTGCGCGAAATAGATTTACGAAAAGAAGACGAGGGCGACTTATTCGCACAGAGATATTCGCAGATAGAGACAACCCATTGTTGAGTCTCATTTAGTCATTTCTGAGTAGGCCAAAGAGGGACGGGGGCAAAAAAAAGGAACTCAATAGCTTTGGGTCATGTGGTTTTTTAACGACGACGACCTCTCATGATATGGACGTCAAAGAAATGTCGCTGAAACACTTTAGATCTGTTTTTTGCTTTCTCTGGTATCGCTTCACAGAATGTGACGAAACTGGGTACTCTACAGTAAACATAGCCAGGCACATCAGTGATTTGAGCATCAGCAATTGAGCTGGAAGTTCGGACGCTTGCAAACTGAGCCACAGATCGCCATTAAACCGCTTAGTATAAGCGATAAAATTAATAGAAAATTTTATTTTTAGATTACTTTTCATTTGCTATGATTGCGCAGGCGATGACACTGCTGTCTGACCTTTTATTAAGGCAAGTCACTTGGCTACGTTACGGGCCGCCCACCCTTGAGTTGGCAAACTAATAGATAGCTATATTACCAATTTACTGGACTGCTGCGTAACTTCCGTTACAGCTCGACAGCTGCTATGGCAAAAGTTCTTATTTAAAAACGGGAATTATTGACTGTGGCGGCGGGCACGCGTCTGTTGCATAGATCCGTATTCCATATTGAACAGTGTTGTTATTTAAAGTGCCACAACTCAAGTATAGAGTATTCGAGGCCGACTAGACGAGCGAATATCATCGCACTCGATCCAAAAAGCAACTCCGTCGTGGGCGCCTTCAACCGACTTGCTGCACATTAGAGCGCCACCCATACCTTTCTTCGTCCCTGTGGCCATCAGGCGCACGTTATACGCATAGGCGCACTACAGGCTGTTCGATCAGACTGTCCGATACGTATCGTTTGGGTGGCATGTAGGCTCATCCGAGGGTCCCAGGCTCGGCTGTGAACTGAGGTAACAGCCAACCGAAGTACCGTATTCAGAAGTCCAGTCGATTTTTCAGTTTTGTTTAATACGACCATTAATGTATAGTATAATCAAAATTTTGCTGAAAGTGAAAAATGTCTATTCTTTAATCTTTTCACTTAAGTTTGCATATAGATTATCACAACGATATTTAGTTCTCGAAGAGATATAATCATATGATAAGCTAGGTTATTCATTATCACTGTCAAGAAATACATAGTTGTATCCGTATCTCTATGTAGGCTAGTGTACATAGTTAGACGAAATCTTCAGACTAGTCGCCCTCAGAACGTTTCTTCACGAAACTACTGCTGCAGCAGTGACAACTGTGTATCCCGTGTTCTCATCTTCCTCCAGAAGGATTAAGGTTCTTGTCATTTTCGCCTCGCTAATTGCGAGCCTGAATAACGGGGCTTGGGGCCACCATAAAATAAATGTGACATTTAGCCTGTTTGTGGCCGAACGGCAGAATAGGTATAGATCGCAAGCCGTAAGTGCCCAGTAAGTACGCTGTATCCAGACGACGCCGACTTAACGTCGCCGGAACACTGAATATCCGCAGTGCCCTCAGTAACGGCCAGCTAGTTTCCCACGGCGGCTGTTATTGCAGCAGTAGAGGTGCTCGTAACTTGAAAAAAATGTACAGAATAAGAGCACCATCCACTGATGTATATGTCCGAATGGAAATTCGACTATCCGCAAATAATGTGGACTCGTCGAATTAAAAAGCCCAGTGACTGCCACCCAGACACGGCATGTCGCGACAAATTGATCGTTAAAATTACCATTTCCTAGTTTCGTTGCTTGGTCAAGTTGAAGTGAAGAGTATGTCCTTACGTTATTTTTAGGCCCCAGCCCTGCTCAATGGATGAACGATTAGATATGAACGCGCGTTAAAGTTCAGCAGGGGAAAGCACCAGAAAGGGAGGATTAGCAGGAGGCAACTGCCAATTCAAGGACGACTTCGTTGTCCAGTGATCAACTATAGATGTTGATTGGATGGTCGAACGGCCTGACATGTCTGGAGCAAGGGCCGACTGGAGCTCTAGATTTCGAAGCTCTAAATGCGAAAGCTGCGCCGACGGCGCTATCTCTCTTTTTATAATCCAAATTACGTTGGAAGAGGATTGAGGAACTCTGCAAATTGGATCCCATTGTTTTTCTAGTGTCATGGCTTGTGTCCATCATTCCCTTTGTGAGGAGTAGTTGGTATTGTCTGGTATTCAATCATCGCTGGCTCGTTCAATTGTATCGGCGGAATTCCGCTATGCACCCAATATGCATGCACTCGATACGGTTTGCGCATTTCCGCTAACCTGATCGGATTAACCGTCGTTGTATTGGAAAATAGTCGGAATAATCTAACATTTTTCTTTTTCCATATTAGGATTAATTGATAATCATGTACACAGTATGAAAACCTTCATTTTAAACAGTGTATTCATTTAACTTGCTCTCAAGCGATCTGGTCCTAATCATTTTGATGAATTAAAGCGCGAAACAGTTGCCTCTTGTGCTCACCTTAATAGCATCCATCGCTCATGGAACTAGTTGAATACAAACACCGCGAAGAAAATATCATTAACCATTTTTATAAATGAAAAAATTACGTCATCTTGACTTTTACACGATTTAAACTAGTGCGTTCTTTACTTTAAACCTAACGATAGACGAGTTCAATAGTATAGCCAGCTCATTTGAGGTACACTTGCCGAGCCAATGGGGAAGTACAACTTTACGCTGCGATCACCCTACAGATTTCAACGTTTTTCTTTCATGGCCCAAGGAAACGTTGCGCCTGCACTTAGTCTAGCTTTTTTTTTGCCTCTCGGAAAAGATTAACTCTATGAAATATATGTCTGGCGATTAAGGTTTGTACAATATACCCGATAGCGAAGCCGGGTGCGAACTTATTCCGACAATGCGTTGAGGCGCGTGGCGCCGTCCAATGACAGCCCTTAAGCATTAGCTGTATGTCTTTTTAAATAGTATGAACACTTTCTTGTCTAAGTCAGTGCCCATTTTAATGATAGTTTTCACTAATTGCCTGCTCCAATGGAAGCACATTCGCAGAGAGCAAAGCTGCTTGTAGATGGAAGCAGTCTTTATTTAGAATCTCTTCCTACACCCTCGTTTCGTGCATCTGAGAGCGCGTCGTATACATTGCGCTGCTTACACGATCGGGAATGGCTGAAAATTGCGAACGCGCTTGATTTCTCGCGAATATGATGTCAGTGGTGGTTATGTATCGAAGGAAAAAAGAGCTCTGCACGAGCGTTTTAAATGTAGAACAGAGCAGCCAGTAAGGGTATGTATCCATCCGAAACGAAATAAAATTGGGGGGATTAATAAAGTCTAGAATCGTCTTTTCATAGCGTCGGTGGCAAATAAATCAGATTTTTTGTCGCTACGTCTGTGTAAGAAATATTGAACACTGAAAGAATATGTGCGGAGAAGAGTTTCATTTCGGCTTCGTTGCCATCCGGCACACGATACGTTTTTACGATACCATACGAATAATTTCTCCATTGTCGCCATTTTCGGTGCTTTCCTATTTTGCTATCGCGATTTACATAGTAGTACACTGCCGCCGTCACTATACTCATACACGCGTAACGATGCAAGAAATCTCTTGGTTCTTCGTCCCGGGGGGAAGTTTTCCCGAAACGTCGGGGGGCAGTAAGCTGCGGCCTCGTTCGATGACTATCTCATAATGTGGCGTATCATACAAAGTGAACCACGCCTCGGCGATCTAACTAACGGAAACATTTGCTTTCTCAATAGCTCCCTTAACGGTACCGACGTGAGGCCTTTGCCATGTAACCTCTCCGCGATCGCAACACTTTTCGTCTATCCTCCTTTCGACCCGACGTACACCCAGAGTTAACCGACGTGCTTGCACGTATTTCAACGGCAGCGCCAAGTGCGGGAGAGTTCTAGACCTAACATTGTATACGATGAATGTGTTGATGCGACCAAAAGACGACGACTTCGACGGCTATACGGTCACCCTGTTAAGAGGCATCGAGCTCAGAGGATGTTTTGAGCACATATGGTTGTTGTGTGACACACAAATCAGTAGAGATGGGCCACCGCACTGTCGGCGTAGTTATTAGCAATGGCAATGAACCGACTGACGAAAATGACGCTAGTTGTTTAAGCAAAGAGAAAAAAGAAGTTTGAATGAATCACCTCTTATCAGTGGCGAAGGTTACTGCAGAGCTTCTGATGTATAGCGGTATATGGCCAAGCTTACTGACTTAACATTATTCATTTATATTAATATTTTCATGAATTGAATCAACAAAAACGATAGTCATCTATAGGTAGGGCACAGTTTAGTAAGAAGCAGGCATTTGTTATCTATGCCCTGTCTGATTACCTAGTATTGCATGCAAAAGGGGTCCTGATTTTGTTGAGCGGGTCGACTCGAGACGGAAACACGCCTTATGTGGTAACTTCTGTAAAAGAAACCAGTTTTGCAAAAGACTCTGCTAGTACATGAGCCTGTTTACTAAGGTGAAAAAATAAAAGGCTCTGTAGGGGGCGCTTTGTCATCTGAGCCTTCAGACGGTATGCCGCGCATCTGCAGCAGATATCCACAGCAGCCCGACTTTCCCTTGTGAAAAATTGCCCATACTGAATCCTCCGACTTTGCGAAAGTTCATCGCTGGGCCGCGTACTGCCCCTTGACGGATGTCATGCGCACCCTGTGCCCGGCGGTAAGGTGCCTCGGCAGAGAAAGCGCTGCTGGTGGTGGCGGCAAAAGGGTTATAGTGGACACGTGTATAGAGGGCAAAAGTTATAAAAATCGGGGATCTTTTTATGGGTGAGCAGAGTCGACAAGAAAAGAGCGGATGTTGATGAGTAAGAAAAGAAACATTGACCTTCAGATTCTTCCGTAGTCACCAGAGGGTAAACTCCTTATACGATGATCAAGAGAAACTTAAAATGAACGCCTAGTTATTATGGTTTTTGAGTAAGTCAATTTAGCGCTGCTGGATTGGTTAAAACCTGAACCTAGATAAGGCTGGTTGGAAGGTGAATGAAAGAAAGCCAAGAGAGCAAGGGCAAAGAGGTAGGCAAAATGACGAAGCAAACTGGCTCTCTAAGTCTGTAATGGACCGATGTACCTGAACTGCGAAGGACAAACGAAACTCTTTATGATGAAACACACGTGGGAACTGTGCCTGCTTTCCTTTACCAAATTTCGGCTACTATGCAAGTGGCATAAGGGACATTGCTAAGCCTTAAGCACACAAGGCTGTTTCAACACCTCGTACGGATATATCCCTGCCATGCAAGCTTCACTCCATCCTATGTGATAGCGAAGGGAAAGGCGGACACGCAAAGTCATGGAGGCTTGAAACTAAAAATTCCCAAACTACATTCTAGCTTTCAGAACATTGGTCGTTGTATATTTCAGCTTATATCGCAATGGAATAAATTCGCCAAAAGAATTGCTTTAAAAACCAAACGTATTTGATTGGCTATCCCAAAATTTACCTAATGTCCTTTGAATGGAAGCTGGTTCTTCAATACAAACTCTAACTATACCCTCAAATATAATCACCACACAGATACAAAGGAAAAACGCGTTACGTTTGAATGCAGACACAGCTCTTAGTAACGACAATAGCAGTAACAATAGCAAGAACTCGTGCATGCGATGAGGAGGGTCCAAATTGGCTTCACAGGATCCGCTAAGGGCATGCCTCTCTAAAGCACACACGAATAAACTTATTCATGTAGAGGGCGCATGAGTTATGAATGTTGCCAATCGCCCGCCCGTCCATCCATCTGTATGTCCAAACGAGGTTAGACACCGCTGTATAGCGTATACATGCATATACCTAAGCAACTTGTGTTGTTCTAACGGTTGCATTAGGCTAGGCCAGTTTAATACAAGTGAACGAAGATAAGGCTGCGAAAATTTTCCCATAATAATTGGGTTAGAGGCGAACGGCCTGCTGCGTGGCTACTGGAAACGCACCTGCGTAGGCTCCTGTTGTAAAGTTTCATATACATTTCCGATCTCTTCGAATACCTCCTCCTCACTCCCATTTTCTCTGCTCCCTGCACTTCGTCCGGCGACCTTTGCACGCTTACGCAGCGACTACAGCTTCTCGCTTCCAATTTATCTCCTCGTTCTTCTACCTAGCCCAAGCCAAAACCGACTTCTTGGATAGCACCACCAATTAAAAGCTTCTTTCGAACTACTTTCCTCTACGTAGTTTTATTAGCAGTAGACTGATGATATGCGTTCATACGCTTTCATGGGCTGGACGTGGTAGATGGTAGTCGTGATGCAAGTAGTAGTGATGGAATACCGTAGTAATATGGCAAGGGCCGCTATATATAGTACTTCTGCTGTGGCTTTGTTTTTGTCGAGACAAAAATAGCGCAGGAGACAGCAACCGGGCCTATAGCTCATACGTGTGACTATGTAGATGAAAACGTGTCTCAATATTCATCTATTCAAGGTGATTAGAAAGGTCAATAGCGAGGTGTAGGACGGGCGACTTTTTAATTCTTTGATTCTCTTTTTCTGCGTCTGCAGAATTATATATCGGGCCTTGAATCGAGGGCCTACGTTAGTGTCGCCTTGATTTATACCTACCAGGAACAACATCCTTTGACTACCATAAACTCATCGCTTTTGCTCGTTCGTGTTTGCTTACTCGATTTTTAGGAGAGGACGCCAAAGCAGAATTCCGGCCAGCCAGGATAGGATGAGCCCAATACTACTTGAACATCCGCCCGTGTAGGCGTCGCTAGAGGTAAGACCCAATGAACATCTCTAGCCCGACCAACTGAGGAAGGCCGAAAGAGAAAAGCAACCAAATCTGGTCTGCCCTTGCAAAACCCTACTTTGCTTTACAAGTGTCCTTGAAGTTGATAAGCTCTCCCCAATGCTTCTGGGTGACGTTACATGGCAGAAAACTAAGGAAAATTCCAATCGGAATCATGATACATAAAAATTTACCGAGTAAAAACTGCAACGGATAACGTTCCTGATTCATGAGTGACCTTACATGACTGAATATGTGTTGCCATTTTATTAACTGGGTCTATATCCAGTGGAGTAAATAAAGCAAATGATCTTAGGTTAAAAATAGCCAGAAAGGTCTTTGTTATTTTAGAAGTTTCACTAATCATCCATCTACCATATTGTTTAGCTTCAATTCTGCATATGTAGTAACTCTATGTCAGTTGCGTGTTCTACTGAAATCGATAGGAGCGCTCCATATGGCTATTTATCTTTTTATTTATAGGGCTTATATGGTTCACTATTTCGAGGCTGATACCCGATGCCACGACCCATTTGCGCATTCAAAATAGCCTTCGTTAACGTATAAGAGATCGCAATGCTTTAAATGTTTTCGTTAGTGCTGTTAATAGTACACACGTGCGTGTTTTATTGCTAACTATTATAGCTGACGGCAACGGCAGACAAATATGTATTTACTATATGTTATCGTTTGCAAAAGTTTTCCTTGTTCCTCATGAGTTTATTAACTTACTAAGTTGCAAACACAAATTGTTATTTCGCTAGCTTAGGTCAAATTTCAAATTCTAGCTATAAGCCTGTTTATAAGGACTCTATTATTCCCGGTACCTAGATAGTGAATGGTATGAGACGGATGTCCAAATACGGCGCGTTTAGACACAACACATTTCCGCATCATTTACAATAATGTCCGTTCTGTTCACATTTGCTGATGCTACTGCATCATTTTCTTTAATAAAAAAAAGATGAAAATCAAAGCAAAACACTTTTTTTTTTTGAAAAAACCATGTATCATTGGTGCCGCAGTTGTATTGACCGTAAGTGTAGGTTCGAACTTATGGCGATATTCCTACAACCTAGTGCTGTCAAAAACGGACATGGTGTGGACACAACGAATGGGTTTGATGGTAGATAGCAAAATGAAAGCTGAACAACGTTAGAACGAGAGAGTGACAGCAGACTGACTAGGAAAAACGTTTATGCCGTCTTTCGCGGCAGAAACAGAAACAGTTCTTTGTAGTGTTGCGTACAGCGTGCTTTTCACCGGCGTCTCCAACGGCTCGACGCTCGATCCTGTCAATGTCCCTATTGTAACTGAGCGGGAGAGAAAGCAACCGACTTGCCCTCAGTTTTTCTCGCCAAGCTCAGAGCCCGTTAGAGAATGAACAGCGTCGAGCGCAAGTAAAGGAAAGAGTAGTAGGAAAAAGAGCGCAAAAAAAGGGAAAAGCTAAGTGGAATACAGGCGTGAAGCAAAAAAGGCCATAGCAAGAGAAGAAACCTTCTCAACAAAGCCTTCCAATGCGTCAGAAGCAATGACGCTAGCGGCAGCGGAAACGTGTAAAAAAGAAGGATGCCCGTTACAGCCGTGGCAGCGGAGAGACAGAGCCTTGGCGCGTTGACGATGAAACGTGAAAATCAAATGTCGTCGTACTGACTTCCGGAACGTGTCAGAAAGCCTTTACTCCAAATAACCCATACACACAAACGAAGCTTTCGCCGTCTTTCTAATCGAATGGCGCTTTGGCGACCGTGCGCGATGGAGAGTAACGTTTCATAGAAAGGCAGGCTCGTGAGGGATAGATAGTTGGGTGCGATTGTGTGGGTCGGACAGACACGGAATATTGGCACATGTGTATATGTGGGAGTGTGCGCGACCAACGACGGATTTTAGACAGAAGTGATTAGGAAAATGGCTCCGGTTGGATGGAAAGGAAGGCGCCGAGCAACGTCAGGCAGAACGATTCAACGGCTTTAATCGTGCATGCAGGCGAGGCGAAAACAAACTGTGGAAGAAGGCGAGCCCAAGTGAAAGTATATTAGAGTCCTCTATTGTTTATAGAACAGCGTAACACAAGGCTAGTAATCTGCTTCAAAGTATTCGGCAACGAACATCATGTCGCGGTATATTCAGAGACAATACTAGGCAAAAAGCGGTAGAACTTTGAAGATGTAATACCTGCGCTCTAAGCGCTGGTCCAATTTGATTTTCTACTGATTCCTAAAGGCCTTTTGCCGGAACTATAGAAAAAGATATTGCTATCAAGGATAATTATCAATGAAAGCAATAGGCTTACGAAGGGCAAAATGACAATTACAATGCAACGGTTAACGACACTTCCGGATGAACGACCCGAAACGTTTAAATGGGTTAACAATTCAGTGTAATTTAGCTAGCCAGCTATAAACGCATTGTATTGTAACGTATTGCGGATTTCGTCCTCTGCACGTATGAGTGCACCTAAAAATAACGGCTAACCATTATGCTTATTTTTACATTTATTCGTCACGTGCACAGTCTGCTAACATAGGTAATGGGTCATGCAAATGCGTGCGTCATCAAATGTGGCGCTGAACGTCAACTATAGCTAAATTTAACGAAAACTTCTAACAAAAAATTCTACAGCCAAGGATACCCCATTTTATTATATTGCATCACAGACGGCACCGAACTTTGAGATTCGTGTTAGTTTATTATTACGTTTTACTTCGAATTAGTCATTTCACAGTTGACATAATTCTTGAGCATGATGCTAACCTGCTAACCCCTAACCTAACTATATGGAACTGTTATCGTATCCATGACATTATCATGTCTTTCTTACGGCAAGTCGTGTTGGCCTACGACGTATTTGCTCGTCTGGATATTGTTAACCACATATGAGCCATCATACTACCAGAACCCCCATGAGATCGTCAGGTAGCCTTGTCGGTGGAGGTTATACTATGACGAGTCAATCTCTGTTCTGCTTGGTTTTATATACAAGTCATATTCGGCATAAAGGAGAAAATATAAGGTCCGCATAGTTACTTCAGTTGTACACGGTTTCACTAACCTCCAGCCACGCCCTTAAACAACCAGAGATCGCTACGCCCAAACTCTGCTAGAATGTTTCAAATTTCCTCCGATCCAATACCTCTAGCGAAAGGCTCGGAAGCGGTGATGACAGGATCGATGTGGTAACGCCAGCCACTTCGTTCACTTGCTATCTATACCGTGGCAGCGTATTAGTGGGTCAGTTTGCTACTACCCCAGAAAAGCGCGCAAGGTGACACCAAATTTTCTGCAAGTCGGGCAGTACTGGACAAAGGAATGCTGTTTATCGCATTGGGTTATCGGAAGCCAGTGCCAACAAGATTGTTAAGTGCAGCTCACAATGACAGACGAGCCAACAAAATTTGGGCTGAAAGCGAGCACGATTTCGTGTACAGAGGCAGCTTAGTTTATGCTGCTTACGTGTTATTTGCTCTGCTTGCTCTGACTGGCTTTTCCAATTCAACACCCCATCTAATTTTTTCCTCTCCCGAAGGTTTGGTTGAAGCAGAAATAGCTCGACATAGCGGCTGGGCCCTACTCACATCTTCAGGGTGAAGCAGACATAACTAGCATGTCCAGCAAAGACGATAGGAGAATATCAATTAAGCGAACCCTGACTGTGGATGTGAGAAGACGCTCTAAGAAGAAAACATTGTCGGAAGAAGTTGCAACGAAACAAGTAAGATCGCTTCTGAAACTGAAAGTTGCAAATTGAAAGAAGCGTCGTCAATGTGCCCCCAAGGGCCTGATAGGCAACCAACGTCTCAGCCAGACAGGAGCATCAGGTCCAGCAAGGTCAAAAATAAGGTGTTTTTTATCGAGGCAACCGATAGAAGAGATTTGCCCTTTGAGAGCATATTTTTAGCTAGCTTTCATTATTGTATTACTATAAGATATAGAGAGAGCATATGACAACGAAGCCTATAGAACTTCGTGGCACTTTTAAATGTTATTGTTTCAATACGATTATGAGTTTTGAACCAGTTTTCTAGCTTACGACAAATTCAACTACCAGCCCTTGACAACATGTCACTTCGTTTATGTTTTTTCAATCTTCCATTCTGAAATGTTTAATAGAATAGTAATTTACGCTTGTCTCCAAATAAACATTGCTATACGACATGCGAAATAGAAAAGAAAATACAGTATCCAAATTTCCAAAGAAATTTCCATAAGCCCGTTTCTCGAAAACCTATTTCATGCTGAATTTTGACGCTGTAGATGAAATTTTTACCAACTACTTATACGCCACGCACAAAACAGATACAAAATTTTCGGATCACTTTCTGTCCCTAACTATTAAGCCACACTTAATTAATACCACCTCTAAAAATTGTCACAAAGGTTGAAGTACTTTAACTCTCTAATCTGGACAGCGTTAGACCTATCTGGATATTCTGGATTTTTTAAACTTTCAGATTATGCAACGACCTCATATTGAAGAGCACAAATGCTTGCTATACATGGCAAAATTGCCTCAACGATACACTGAGCTGTGTAACCATGAAGTTCGTGACCGATAGGGAAACACAGACGCTTTGTGTTCTACATAAGAGAGTATAAAATTCCACAAGACTTAATTCGGCGTATTAATAATGTTTTCTATGATTATGACATTAGAAAAGTAAAAATAACATATAGGTAAACAAAAAATGATATGCTTTATCGTAGATTTTCTCAAGCGAAGCTCAGGAAAGGTATGCTGAAATTAAACAATAGCACCTGACAAGCATCCTCAAAAGGGCGGTCTTTAACGAAGTCAAAAAAAAAACGAGGGAACCTGTGCTTTTGTTTGAATGATGCGTAATACAGTGTTGAGTGTTACATTATAATGGCCGTACCGAGCTTGGTCCGGGATTGGTCTTCATCAACGTTCGTTTGGGAGGCATTCAATCGTTCCAGACTTGTTTGGCAACGCAATGTCTTTGTAGAAAATGAGTATGTTTGTGATAGCTTAGTGGTAACGTATTTACCTGCTAATCTTAGGGACACGTTGTGGTCTAGGTTCGAACCCATCTTTGTTTGGGGCTCAGCCGTCTAATGGAATACGTAACGGCGTTACCGAACGTAAAACTCGAAACATAAATAATGCTACGTAACGACAGGGTGAAACTTCCGCAAGAAAATTTCTAATATAAATAAATAGGCATGACGAAATTTGCATCTGTAGAATAATCTATGTGATTTAGAAATAGCCTACCACTCAAAAGTGTCACCAGGGAGCCAAATTTGAAATTTCCTCGTAGGCTATGTTTTACAGGTCTGAGATGAACTTATGCGACGATTCGTGCATCCACACTAAAACGATACTGGCTCCTGCGTCCTGAAAACCTTTATTTCGGCAGTTTTAGCGCTGACGCTTGAATTGAGCTGGTAAAATAAACAGTTGAAAGTACGGGAGATTACAAGAATTTCACTTCTATTTTATCTGGATCGAACCTTATTTCGTCCTCTGACATAAATGAGATGGGTCGTATCAATCACACATTTGTAATGTATTTTGTTAACGTAAATCTGTTGATGCAATATGTTCTATGCAACACCTTTTATCAAATTTGATATATTTGTTAAGACCGTTATTAGTGTTAACACGCTGAAAATCACTGAGTTTCAGTTGAACAGAAGCACTTTTACCTCAATTTTATGTCAAAGGCCTATGCATATACAATGTTGTTATGCAGAGAATTAAGCTTTAGGTAAAGAATCCAAACAATAAACAATGAGTCATAAACGAACAACTTATCCATGAAATCCACCGGAAGACAGCCTTAGTGATGTAGCAATATACAACAAATGCGGTTCAACGTCAAGGGGTCCTGGTTGTATCGAGATCATCTGCTGATCCTGGTTGTAATCAGTAAACGATCTCGATCATAAGCCGTGTAGTTCTCCAAACTCAAGTAGCCTATTGCACCATTTTAGATCCCGCTTGGCATGACGGATGGCATAATACTTTCAGGGATCTAAAATATATGACCTGCAAGAGATGGAAAAAAGGACGGTCCTTCTACATCGAATACCTCTAGTGGTTTGTTTGCGAAGATGACCATTTGATGTTTTCTCGGTAATTGACATAGCCGATACAGTGTTTTCAGGACCTACATTCAGGACCTGTCTGTGCTAACAAACGGATGTTACAGTCTAGTCGCTGAAACACTTATGCATTTAGTGAATGTAGCCCTGTCTTGTCAGAACTACCGAGTCTCCGAAACCCGCTGCATGCAACAATGATTACTTTGTATACGAAGCATTTCTCTGCTTACGCAAATGGCCATAATCACCGAAGGTTCTCGGTGCACCGAGAGCTTAACGGCGAGCGGGTTTTTTCAAATTCGCTGCGACGCATAGTTCCGCACTAGGCGCTCAAATAATACGCGATGGAAAAACGCACGCAATCGAATCATTACGCAGTAAACTGTTTTCGTCACACAGTGCACCCCCCCCCGGGGGGGGGGGATAAGCCTCTCGCAAGCACGCTGTTGACCACGCGATGCTCTCGCCAACTTTCGTTCACAGAGCCACTCACTGAAATTTATAAATACACAGCGCAATGTCCCATGAACACGAAATTCAAGTCAAGCGAATTAGTAGATGAAGCATATATATATATACATGCATATAGGTATTGGATGCATTGGTACCCAATGGCATCTAGGTATCAAGGTCCTGCAAAATGCATAGCTAGTTGTCCAGGTCAGACGTTACATGGGAATGATGTGAATTATACAACTGATCCAAAGTCTGATAACTTCAGTCAATGAGATGTTAATGCGTCTACTTATCAAAGGAAAAACAGGTAGAGAGCGAAACAAGACATCAATTGCAGCTGCTATGGAAACGTAGTTTTTTTTACTCGCTGTTCTGTCCGAGCCGAAATCTCAGTTCGTTAATAATTAAACATTGTTGTACTATCAAATTAGTTCACCATATATTCGCAGCGGGCTTAATTGAGATCTTAGCTACAAGCGTTTCGTGGTACTCCCGTAACAACGTAAGGCAAAGAACCTTTCGATTATGTACTATTCACAATACATAAGCAGCTAACCATGGACTACACATAACCGAATCACTGTTGGCCATATTTTTACTTACAGCTCTTGAGAACTACTTTCCACCAAATCTCATATTGTCGATAAAGGCCTTATAATGCATAAGGGGGCCAGCCACGAACTACTTTTATCACGTGCTCTTCGTCCCCAGAAAGTTTTTCATGCATGCAGTATACAGGGACTATTACGCCGCCACTAGCTTCTCTAGAACCTAATGATCCAGGAGAACACAGCTGCTTAGCAACGACCGAGCAAGTGTTGCTAGGCAGCAGAAGGAAAAGCTACTGCATTCGAAGATGATCGTTAACCTCACGCACTCATCGGATTGACTTCGATATGCCCTCTCATGTCATCCAACTCTTTTTAAATATAGCCCTCTTTCTTTTTGTAGTTACCACAAGCTTTTCAAATCAAGATCATGTAGAGTCCATTTTCGTCACGCATCCCACAACGGCAATCACGCCCCTAATGTGACTTTTTAAACAGAAGTAACATATAATACGTTGTCTTGCTTAGGCGACATTGCTTTTAGATTAGAAATTATAGTAGATACATGTTACAGTACATGTGATAAAATTGAATATCACCATCTATGTAGGATGATCCATTATCGACGATTTGGCTGACAAAATGTAATACGCTGAATAGCTGCAAGAGCATCGTAAATATTTTGTCGGCAGTCATTTGAAATATGTATCAAGCCAATCCTCTACGCTAATGGGCTCTCGACACCCCAGGGAATTGGGCGCGTCTACAATAGTTCAGTATAGCGTTATATCGTACATGTTACGCGGACGTTTCGACCAATGTCCTCACAGTAGACCCGTTCCTGTGACATAATAGGTTATTTGACCCGAATTGTACCAACAACATTGTTAGAGTTTCCTGGACTACCGCCCTCAACCCGGGTCGTCTGTGACTCTCCATTCGAGTTCCTGTTCACAAAACAACAATAGTAGCAAAAGAATCCAGCTATCCAGGTGTTGATGTATGTAAAGCGGCAACCCTACGTTAATGTCTACACAAATACATGCTGAAGGTCAGTACCAGGGAGCACCTTTACGAAGGACTATGTACAAGGCCGAAATCATCGTGCCGCCATACCTCTGCGTGCATGCAGTAATCCGGCGCGAGGACAAGTGCCTCAATAGGCATAACGCCAGGGAACAGGATACTGACAGGATGATAAGTCAAGATTAATACTAGTGCTAATTGTATGCCTTTCTCTAAAGCGGATGAGCCGGAAAAAGGGGTACCAATATAAGTGGCTATTTAGTTACAGAAAGGTAATCTATTTAGAAAATTGATAAAATATGGGAAAACAAATAACTAAATCAGTCAGAATGCCCGGTGTGCGTTTTGATGCTTCCATCGTTGCGTATGAGTGATAATACGATCATGCTGTAGAATTGCAATTGCAGTATTTAGTTATATCCACATGTGAATTATGCATGAATCTCTCAAATGAAATTCACGGAAAACGGACATTTACAGGCCATAAATTTGGCCTGTTTGCTTTCAAAACACTGGGGGTTTCTGACTCTGTCACAACTAACCTATTACGGTGTGCCACCAGTTTGTAGCTCTTGCATGCGGCAAGCCTGTGAGAACAGTTTAATGATGATGACTTTTATTGGACTTATATAGGTAGAATGAAAATCTATTTATATCTAGCAAGTTTAGTCGAATCACGGTGATATCTTATAGAACAAAGCAAATGTTTATATCTTACAATGCATATTAATGCAATGTCAGGCAAATAAGTTGTACAACTACTATATGACGTAATTTAGTTTATAGTCGTTATTACTTGTGTTAACCTAAATATACGGTCCTTATCAGTGCTGGTCTTCCATTTACATTTGCCTTCGTTTCAGGAGGAGATGCGAGCCTCATCGTTACCCCTCGGGGTCCTCTGGGGAGGTCTCTTGTTGATTATACAACGGATCAGCTTCTCTGAGGCATGGCGGGGCTTCTGCCCTTTACGATGCCATTGTAACGATGACGAGCTCGCAGTCCGTTGCGACGACGCATCCTTGGACGTGATTCCCATTACGCTGAATCCAGGCCTGCGGGAGCTCCATTTATCACGGAATAATATTAAAAATATTCTCGGTTCGTTCAGCGTCTATGCCCAGCTGGAAAATTTGAACGTGAGCTATAATCAACTGGCGAACCTCAACAAAAACAATTTTCACTTACGTCACCTCAAGCGATTGGACCTCGGAAACAATTATGTGGAACAGGTCAATGCAGAAACGTTTAAGGGATTACAGGTAAATAAATAGGAATGCAGTTTATTATTACTATTATCAATTACTGTATATATCTAAACTCAAAAATAATGGTTAGGCTATATATTTGGCAAACCTAGTTGCAAAAGTTTTGAAGAATATACTCAATGGAAGGCTTCATCAGTACTAGCAGCTCAGTTTTTTTAAAATACCTGATGTTTTCCCAATATTAGACACTTGCTCGTAAGTAAAGCTTAGAAGACAGATGCCCAGTGTAGCAAAGTAATAATAAATGGCTACATTTCTTACTATTCCAGAACCTAAACGAACTCAACCTGCACAGGAACTCACTCAGCACATTACCAGCTCGGGCGTTCCACGACATGCGCAACCTTGAAATTTTGGACCTATCACAGAACCAGCTCGTCAAGGTCGACTCTGCGGCCTTCATCGGTCTAGTGCGTTTACACAGACTCATCTTACGCGCAAATTCGTTTGAAGAGATCCCGAGTGAAGCGTTTGCCCACCTATCTCATTTGCACACGCTCGACTATGGAGCCAATTTGTTACCAAGTATACCGAATCACGCGTTCCACTACCTCAGCCGCTTACGGGAGCTATATCTAGACAGGTGTGGCATTGTATCGTTTGAACCCAACGCGTTCAGCGGACTCGTATCGCTCATCGGCCTTAACCTCCAGTACAATGCAATTGAGGAATTCCCTTCAACAAGCCTTGCGGAACTTCATAAACTCGAGGAATTGACCGTTGGAGGGAATCGCTTTACCCAAATTGAGTCAGACGACCTAAGGGTCCTGCCAGCTCTAAAGAAATTTAGCCTAACACAGTCGGAAACGTTTGAGACCATTGCTGAGGACGCATTTTCACGGACGCCGAATGTTGAACAGGTGATATTAGAAAATAACAAACTTTTTCAGTATCTGCCTGAAAAACTTTTTGCGCAGCTGCGGGTTCTAAAGCACATCAGTCTACGAGGCAACTCTTTGCAGTTCATCCCACCAAGGGCTGTACCTATAGAGCAGTTAGACTCTTTAGACGTATCTTTGAACCCGCTCGTTTGTAACTGCTCCGTAGAATGGCTTTGGACTCATTTGAGGTTCCATGAATCGATTGGCAATTACCCCAATAATAGCTCAGCAGTCCGTTGCGGCGGTCCTACCCATCTGGAGAACGAGTACATCAAGAACTTGTCAAAAGTCGATCTCGACTGCGATGGGCCGACAAAGCGTGGTATGCTTGTTGTGTGTATAGCATCAGCCTGTCTGTTAGGTATTCTAATCGCGGCAGGAGTAGCAATATGGTGGCGACGACGCTCCCAGATATTACTGATTAAGACGAAACAGTTGCAAGCAGCTTGCTGTGATGGTGTAGGCGCGGGTATACTTGGGACCTCGCCTATGGTGCATCACGCCACTGACTTACACAGTATGCACCATAGCTTGCATCATAACCATCTACATCAAGCATATCTAACGCAGGCCCATTTCGGTAGTCCTGGTGGAGGAGCTGTCCAAAGCGGCACTCTCGGAAGTGGCACTTTGCCAGGTGTTGGCAGTGGTGGGGGCGGCTTGCAACTACAGCAAGCTCAGCAACAACAATCGCCCTATCACAACGGTAGCAGTGGTTCGTCCTATTACTCGAGTCAGCACACTCTTAACTCGACGGGGTATCTGATAGCCAATCCGATGGATTCAATGATGAACCAGCATGTTTATATGACGGTCGGTCCACCCAGTCCACAGCATCAACAAAACATGCAAGGTCACAAGCCACCGCCATCTCCTCCCATGAGTCAAGCGTGCGTAAACTACTACACGATTTCAACCACCGAAAAAAAGTACAAGTCCGCAGGTGCGCCCCTTGCCTACATCTGAGCTGATAGCGTGTATAAATATTTAAAACCTTATACATCACACGCGCCTAAATAACCCACTAGATGGAGGCAACGGAACGGTGATGGTCTTTGAACCGATTGACCTTCAACAACCGTCGAAAATGCCATCAAATACTTACTGCTGTCTATCTGGGCCTATAGTAGATACCTATAACAACAGTAATAATAATAATAAAAAAACATGGGGTTTGACTTTGAAGCAAAAGCTAGTGCCCATCCTCACTTGTCAAATGTCAGCTGTAGGCTATATTAAACTTAACTGACTGAGGGTTTGGGCGCGCACTTGAGCAGTGCCAATATTTGCCGTAGAAAAAGAATAAATCCACTTCGTGTAAATATAGGAAGACCAACACACAATTTCAGCATAGATAAAATAGATACGAAGTGAAGACAACGCAAATTCGACAGAAGAAAGAAATTAACAGAAGACAAAGAACGGATGAAGTAAAAATACGAGTCGATTTAGTCATCATCACAAGTATATGCACACAACTCGTGTACACTTGTATAGCAGGCATGTCCGGTGACAACAAACGATGACCCTTCTCCCCAATCCAACCAACAAAAAGAAGAAGCCATTCTTTTTCCCCTAAAGCTTCCGCCTTCCTCCGCCGTCGCCGGTAATGCCACGATGAAAAGCGTGCACAATTGTAAATAAGGTTATATAAATACGATAATAACAATAGCGGTAATACTGGAAATAACAAGATGGAAAAAGTCACGGAACGTAGAAGCAGATGAAACCAATACAGCTAATAAGAGCGAGCGTAGACAGACGCTCATGTTCCTGTACACTGCACTGCCTCACATTCGCCAGAATGACGAAACAGTAGGAAAAGGCCGCCGGGACATCGCGTATGGACTAAGAGAGTGGTTTTCGTCCGCAGTATCTGCCATTTTATCGGAAGATAGCTATAGCCACATAGCACTTTAAAACAGGTACGCTATTCTACAGAAAAACAATGCATGCTTTTCTCTGAATATGAGCATTCTGTATGCGTGCATGAACATGTGATATATTGCAAAAATGATTGAAAATGCAACACATATTTTAGTTGTATTAGAGATTCATCGAACTTAGGTTGCTTCTTCTAGCAGCGAAGTACGAAGATTTTCACATTCATCACTCCTAGAACTCATCACAGTTGTTGTGAAGAATCGGTTAGCGATGGCCTGACTCGAAGCTCACAAGTGGGATAGTTTCTATAGGATGACGAGATTGCAGGCAATGAAGTGCGAACAACGGTTCCGGCCCGCCAATTAAGGGGGTTCGTACCGAACTCCCGCCTCTTGCTGCTACCTAGGGAAGCCAGCATCGAGGCTCCACAAACACATCTTACACAGATTGATATATCGTTCCAATAATTAGTAACGATGGTAGGCATATCGTATGCTGGCTTTGGTTCTTCGGCTGTACGACAGGGAGCTAAATAAGGGGAATCCATTCATACCGGAAATAGGTCATTGTGTTACTTCCGGTAATCCCGCTGACTATTACCTGCATACATTGGAATATATCTACAAGAAACATGTATAGTCTGTAATAGATCCCCCTCCGATGCCCCCGCACAGAGCTGCACACAAGCTCTGTCGTACCAGCCTATGCGGTGTTGTTTCTTAGGACACGCGACCGGACTCTTAGTAACAAACCAAAACGGCTAGTGCGTGTCATACGTTGCTACCATACTCAAAAATGAGTTGACCAACATTAGTGCTATGCAACTTTGTGACCTAATAATAGAGCAAATAGAATCGAAAGAGAAGCAAAGTAACAGCCACGTTTGATAGCAGAGCATCGTCTCGCTAATCACAAGCCCATCACTCTGGCAATATTTAGCCTTAGGTTAGGAATGCGTAGAATAAACCAATATGATAAGGTCGCGGCTCGTTGCATGATTCAGTGTCATTGAGTGATAAAGGCAGCCTCAAGCAGATGACGCGGCCTGTTTTGGCCACTCGAAAAATAAAAAGTAAAGAATACGTATTTGTCTTTCAGGTAACAAAGTAAAGATTGACATTGGACAGTTCGTTGGATAATCGTGATTTCACAGCCTACTACATGCGATATATAAGATATAATTGGATTAACATAGAAGCTGTTATACTATTTGACGCCATATTGACGTGAAGAGAGAAAAATTAGAGAATTGTATACGACTCAACTAACTGGCAACAGGTGCCAATATAAGAGCGTCTTCTAATTAGTGGCTATTTGATAATTATTTTCATAGCTATCGTATTCAGAGCGAACCAGACCTAAAGCAGAAACAGAGTGCGTCAATGTCACGTTAGCCTCTCGCCTGCAATATAGACAGTACCGTTAACGAGCACAAATACTGTGAGATCGAAGGGCATGGAGCTAGCGTGCGTGTGTGCGTTTGTTGCTTATAGAACATATCGGCCATTATGGGAACGCCAGTGATGAAAACGAAGCAAAGAAGGAAAAACCGAAAACGCCACACGTTCAACGGACTAACTGGCGAGAGATATTATCCTGACGATGGCACGATGACGAGTGTGGACTTGCACGCCAAAAAGTCTGCCTAGTCCGTACCCCTAGTCTACGTCGACTAGGGACAGTCACGCATTTTAAATCAATGCGCCAAATACGTCGCCACCGGAAATTGTCACGGAAGTGAACGCAGTTTTGTAAACCGGAATCAGCACATCCATCCTCTCCTTGCCCGAAAATCCCCTTCGCCCTACCCCAAATCGCTCTCAACGAATCATAACGACAAAAACAATTCCTGCCAGTTATAAACTGGTCCCAATGATGATAGAAAGTGATACAGATAAGAACAGATATTTAAAAATCTACCAACCAACGCCAAAAAAAAGAGAGTATTATGTGTGGTGAACGCGTGATGATGAAATAGGGACAGGCAAACAACGACTGAGACACACGGAAAGACACACTGAGAGAACAGGTATATATA